>NW_027492545.1:367500-433689 GCF_021521415.1 Bidens hawaiensis
TATTATAAGTAGTTGATAACGAGATTATTGATGACACATGTTCCATTTCTATTAGTGAAAATCTTATATTATATTCACCCGGAATGGTAACCTCCTTTCACAAACCGTCACATCAATTTTTTTAATTGTTATTTTTTGAAAAAAAAAATCTCCGACACATGACAAGCCCTTTTGGACCGCCCTCTTTCTCTCTTACAATGAGTTCGATCACCTTCTTCTCTACGGTCTATGGACGATCCTTGGGTAAGGACCTACACCATATCTCTCCTCATCCCTTGATCTCTTTCACATCAACAAGCCTGAGGTCAACGAATCCGTTGATGCTCTAACTAAGTCTAATCCTACCAACCACTTTTCGCTCTAATATGTTCCCGGATTTGTTTATAATAGTTTTTGTTACCATTATTATTTCTAAAAAGTTATTAATAATATTATTATTAGGGGAAAGTGAATATGGGGCTGTTAAGCACCTAACCTTACGTGCGAAACCATCAAAACTACGTATACGTAGTTTTAAACTGATTTTTATTTTAATCTTGTGTTGGCTAAATCCCTAATTCCAAATTCATGATTGGTTGCATCAATTTCTTAAATGCAAACATATCATCGTCCTCAATCTTCAATCACAATTGCTTATTTTAAATCTTAACCCCAATTCATTTAGAATTTAGAACTACTTGCTCTCTAAAAAACAAGTTTCGAAAAAGAAAACATTATCTTTCGAGCACAAATTTCTGGACCTGTCATGAACCCAAACATAACTACTAGAGCAATAGATTTAATTTTCCAACAAAAATGTTTCATGTCTGTAAACCTCCGATTATAGAATATTTAAAGTAACTGTATTTTTTCTTTTGAAGTATTAAAATAGTTGAATAAGTAAATTAAGAGTTTTACTAATAAGTATCAAGAGATACAAAACAAGTTGAATTGGTGGAGACAATCTGGTTCTACTGAAACTTTTAATAAAATCAGTTTTTTTTATGGAAACTTTTTAATCAAAATTACGTAGTTTTGATGCTCAGAAACTGATACTATATGGAGCTAAAATTCACCTCACATTAGTTGGCATAATCTTTTGTTTATTTGTATTTCAGTGAAATACGCAGGCTGAAGAGTTCGCATAAAAACCGTTTTTTGGTTATCGGGATGCCACTTATCGCAGGAGGGTTTCTCTTGGGTACCTTCATTTATTGTTACATAAGGAGGAAAAAAGGTATGTCTAACATCATTTAACATTTACTGACTTATCTTTGGCTAAACAAGAGTTCATCATGCCTAGACATATACATCACTGCACCCTAAGGCTAAGAACATATTTAACATTGTTTATATTAATCAAGATAGGGTAAAAAAATAAAGAAAACCATTAAAGAATGCGCAAAATGAAGACACGCATATATTTTGGTTTAGCTTAACATTTTTTATCGTGTTGTTGTTGATCGGGTCAGTTGAGTTTCATGGTTAAGAGTTTGGAGTTATGCTCCTAGCTAGAAAAAGAGTGAAACCAACATAAATGCATTAGTAAAGTAGTTTCCTTACTGCTTAAATAAATGTTTAATACAGCCAATCCGAATGGAAGCAGAGGTGGGTTCAGTTTCAGGGATAACTTGAAATCCTTGGACGGTTCTTTAACAGAGAAGGATATTGATAAAAATGCTGATTTGGATGTGTTTGATTTGAGCACAATAACGGCAGCAACTGATAACTTTTGTCCTTCAAAAAAGCTCGGAGAAGGTGGCTTCGGTTCTATTTATAAGGTAGTTTCAATGTTGGTAACGCTCTCGGCCTTTGCAATTTAATATAATGCCGCTAACTAATAAAGAATGAATTTCTCAGGGTAACCTACAAAATGGACAAGAAATTGCTGTCAAAAGACTATCGCAAAGTTCAGGTCAAGGGATGCAAGAATTTAAGAATGAAGTCACTTTAATAGCGAAACTTCAACACAAGAATCTAGTTCGGCTTTTGGGATACTGTTTCCACAGAGAAGAAAAGATGTTAGTTTATGAATACTTACCAAACAAAGGCTTGGATTTTTTCATCTTCAGTAAGTTTTTCTATTTTGAAGAAACACTAACCAGACCCCGGGCAGATTACTGGTAACCTGGGGGTTGGAGAGCTGTTTCCCACGAGGGGTTAGACCCTTGGAAGATGGTTCTTCTGATAACCTGCAAAACAGACACCGTGAGCTCGTCACTGAGAAGGGGGGGGTTCCTCCTTGTGACCACCCTCCGGCGTGAGAATCAGACTAGATTGCTCTTTAAATATAAAAGTATATTAAGAGATTGCTAGAGCAGATATCAGGTATATATGATAAGATAAGATGTTGTAAGATGATCATACCATTGGGGTATTTATAGCCGAAGGTAGGTTTCCAAGGGGTTTAGCCGGCCCAACACGCTACCAACTGTAACCTATGCACGTGCCCTGCCTGTGAGTGGTGGATAGGTAGCGGCTGACACAGAGCAGGCGTGTCGTGCACTCTTCCTCTTCTGCCAACTACAGGCTAGGCACGTGGTATGGTAGGAGTTGGTGGGTAGGCGGCGGCTATTGGTCACAGTGCTGTGGCGTGCTGTCTGCCATGCTGCTGTCAGTGAGCTGTCGCATTCTTGGTCAGATCTTTTGTCTGTACCTCGTCAGGTATCACACAAAAGATCCTCCATCATACGGACTGGCTCATTTAGGCGGGAGTTTTCCCCCTCCCGCCTTTGCTCATTCCTTCAGGTGACACTGGGGAGAGTTAAGTGCCTTGTGCGTGTAGCCATGCTGCGCGGGTGGCCAGTCCCTAATGGCTTGTATCCGAGGCTGCGGGGACAGGCGGAGTCCTTCACCATTGGGAGGCATTTCCTGCGGGACCAGCTTGCATACTGCGCGTAAGGACGTCATGTCTCCGAGCATGGTTGGTTCTGCGGAACCAGTTGGTCTTTGCGCAGACGTCCCTGTTTAAGGTGAGTCTTGCGGGTCCAACTGGGCTCTGCTGGGACCTACCTCTTCAAGTCCCCCCAGTCCAATGTTCGTCTCATGCATGTTTAATAAAGTGAGGTGAACTTTTGGACTTAAGCAGAGGGTTTTGAAAAGGGTTTTTGTAAGGTTTTCCATGGGGATTCTTCCCGCGGAAGTCCTTGTCACTTGCAGAAATGCCCGAGTTTCCTGCTTGGTCTTTGGGTATGATGCGGGTAGGTCTATAACCTCCTCGCAAGTCGGGAGCGTTGAGTCCTACTTGTTTAGATTCTCCATGAGGTTTTGGTGGTTTTGAACATAGTGATCAATTATGTTAAAACCACCAATTCCATCCTAGAGCTTCAAACAACGTAGTTCTCGACGTTCCCGCTATGCGGGGATGTTATTTCCGTTTCCGCAAGCATTGCCCAGAAGATCCTTCTTGGTTTCAATTCCCAGCGGAGCGCTAGGTATGTGAAGGGTTTTGCCTTAACACTGTACCAGCGCTCGTCTTACGGTTACTTTACTTCCAAGGTATTCCTGGCGTCAATTCCCTGCGGGTGCTAGGTATGTGAAGGGTTTTGCCTTTACACTGTACCCGCACCCGTCTTATAGTTACTTGGTTGCCGAGGAATATTTGGCTTCAATTCCCTGCGGGTGCTAGGTATGTGAAGGGTTTTGCCTTTACACTGTACCCGCATCCGTCTTACGGTTACTTGTTCACCAAAGTTTACTTGGCTTCAATTCCCTGCGGGTGCTAGGTATGTGAAGGGTTTTGCCTTTACACTGTACCCGCATCCGTCTTACGGTTACTTGTTCACCAAAGTTTACTTGGCTTCAATTCCCTGCGGGTGCTAGGTATGTGAAGGGTTTTGCCTTTACACTGTACCCGCATCCGTCTTACGGTTACTTGTTTGCCAAGGTTTTACTTGGCTTCAATTCCCTGCGGGTGCTAGGTATGTGAAATGTTTTGCCTTCACACTGTACCCGCATCCGTCTTACGGTTACTTGTTTGCCAAGGTAAGGGGTATTTTCCCGCTTTTTTTTTTTTTTTTTTTTTTTTTTTTTTTTTTTTTTTTTTTTTGAATCTTGTCTTCAAATTTTAAACTTGAAATTTGAAGAGTTGGTAGGTGGATAAGAACAACCCAATACCTCAAACGTCGTGTGACGGTTTCTTCTGACGGTGTCAGGACGTGCCAGAAGTTATGGCGACATGACATTATGTGGTCATTCCAGTTGCTTTTTCAGGCGCGTGGGCACGGGATTTCGGGCGCGTAGCCGCGAAATCTCTGGCATACGTCCTTGTGACAGATGTTGCCAGCTTGCTTTTGCCACGCGTCATAGTTTCATTGCACCTTTGATTTCTCTCTCTTCCGTATTAAATTCATCGCATTAATTGCGATTACTATATAAAGGGGGAGAGGGTTATTTGCAATTCACACTTTTCACTTTCATCTCTTCTTCTCAAGTAATTTCCGGCGAATTTTTCTGTTCAGTAAAGCATTACCCTGAAATCTCTTTTCATCTTTCTTCCACCATGTCTTCTCATGATGCTGATGACCAGAAGACTGCTGGCGAATGCCAGTGCTCTCTTCCTGTCGATCTGTACCAATATATCGTCAGGAAGTTCATGCTCGAGTCTCTCGAGCCTGAGTTTCCTGAACCCCACCATACTGTGTACGATGCCCCTAGTGGCAAGATCGGGGTTTATGCTGCATTCTTTGTCTACGGAAACCTTAGGTTTCCGTTGACAAAGTTTGTGTACCGTGTCCTGGAGAGGCACGGTGTGCACCTGACAGAGGTGCACCCCATGGCCATTGCCAAGGTCCGGCACTTTGAGTGGGTGTGCCGGATACTGGGCCTTGAGCCCCTCGTTGACCGTCTGATGACCTTCTACACTTGGAGGTGCATCCAGGGGTGGTACACTCTTACAACCCGTATCAAGGGTTTAAAGATTTGTACCACCGAGCGGAGTCTTCGCTCATGGAGAAGAGAGTTCTTCTTCATATCCGCTCGCGCCATCCCCATCGCCATGAAGTTCAAGAATGGCCAGGCGCTTCCGAACCTTCCCGCCCTCAACTACGAGGAGGCGGAATGGTTCTCGAAGATATCCCGGGTCCAGTCCCCGGTTTTCCGTTTTCCGGAGTCGGCGATGGTGATGCTGGGGATGAGCCGGGTGTGGAAGGCGGCGAATGCGGATAAGGTTCCGATCGTCCTTGAATATGGTTCGAACTCTGTCCCTTATGGTACGTCTTGTTTCATTTTGCTGACTTCGATTTTTTCTAACTTTCTTGTTGATTTCAGAGGGGAACGATCTTCAGTCGCTCCTGAACCCGCGGGAGGAAGATGGTCCCGCGCGGATGGGTACTCGTGCTCTGGACGAGAACGAGTTGCCCATCTTAGAGCAGACCGCGGGTCGGTTCGTGGAGGTTTACCCGCCAGGCCAAGAGATCCTGAGCCACCGACGGCCAGGTAAGCCTATCTTCTACCCTGAACCTCTCAATGCTGTGCCTGCTGCTGGAGTTGACATTTCTTCTTCTGAGGAATCCGCAGAAGGTCCTCCACTGGTGCGGAAGAAAAAGGCTGCCGTCGGGAAAGGCAAGGAGAAGGTGGCCTCTACGGCCGACCCGGTAGTCCTATCTGACTCGGAGTCAGATAGTGCAGAGGTGGCGGGGAAGCCCGGTGGTGAGGAGACCACCGCTCCGGAGGCTGTAGCTGTTACCTCCGGGGAGGCAGCGACGACGACGGTTACCGGTGTCAAGAGGCCGGCTCCATCGGGTTCGCCCCCGCTCGTCCGTACGTTCAAGCTCAAGAAACCCCGTAAGTACCCCCATAATTCTTGTCTAGATTTGTTGTTTCAAATAAATTTTTCTAACACTTTTGCTTGTGCAGGTGTGGATGTTGACGCATTCCAGGGTGGAGTTGGAGCAAGTATTCCCCCGCCAATGAGGGAAGGCTCGGTCAGCCTTCCCGAGGCGTCGACCCAGGCGTCTGCGCCTGCTTCCGTTGGTTCCAGCCTTCCTGAGGCTGTTCCAGCTGAGAAGGTGTCTCTGCCGGCCGTGAGTGCAATTTTTACAGCATCTTTCACGGAGCCGGCGGTTACTGTTGCTGAGGAGGCGACGCCAACAATGGCTACCACAGCGGCTGCCACTATACCTGCGCCACCGGCACCGACGGCCGGACCATCAGGTACGCGCCGGGCTTCCCGCCGATCAATGCCACCTTCCCGTCTGCCTGACCTGTTGGATGGATTTCCTTTAGGTTCAGGTGATGGGTTTGGCGGCTATCGGCCTGTTATTGACCCTACAGGTACGTAGGGTTCTTTTTCCTTTGTATATTTTTGTCATCTTTTCCTAACTGCCTTTGTTTCTTTTGCAGTGTCGGATTCCAATGAAGTGTATGTTCCAAGATGGAACATACGCCGAGGAACAACCCTTCGCACCCCTGTGGAGTGCGTGGATTGGGCTCGCCACGCTGCTCCTCATGGTGCGTTGGGGGAAGCCATGGCTAGCTACCAGGAGGGTAGGCTAACCAATGAGCTTCGGGTTCTCCAAGCCCGGATGCAGCCCCGCGTCGAGCTGCTTTGTCGTGAAAACGACAAGTTAAAAGCAGCTCGCGCCAAAGAAATATCTGAGACGCGGGCTCTGCGGGAGGAGAACCGGCAGTTGGCCGCTGCCGCCGCCGAGAAGGAGAGAGCATTCAAGGCCCTCGAGGTTGAAGTCCAGGCGCGACTCGAGGCCCGCTCCAAGGCTGCCCAAGCTGTGAATGAACAGCTTCGGCTGGCTAAGGAGACTGCGCGAAACTCAACTGAGAGGGCTGCCAAGGCTGAAGCTGTTGCTGAGCCGCTTCGCGAAGAGAATGAGCAGCTTAAATGCAAATTAAAGGCTCTTCAGCATGCTCATGACGCCTTGGCAATGGAAGATGCCAAGAAGCTGCAGGAGATCCTTGACCAGAGGGGGGTGCTTGACCGCACTGAAAGGAAACTCAAAAGCGTCGAAGAGGCTGCCGCCAAGGAAGTTCAACTTGCCAACCTTGATAAAAGCGGAGCCGAACGTGCTTACAAAGAAAGTCAAG
Source organism: Bidens hawaiensis (assembly GCF_021521415.1). Classification (NCBI taxonomy): domain Eukaryota; kingdom Viridiplantae; phylum Streptophyta; class Magnoliopsida; order Asterales; family Asteraceae; genus Bidens; species Bidens hawaiensis. The sequence continues at coordinate 374,518 of NW_027492545.1, forward strand.
CTACCCTCCAATGGCTGCTTCGAGAAGCGTTGCCTCAGGTATCTTTATCTTTTTCTTTACGCTTTCCGCTCGTAATTAGAAAATGTTCTAACTTGTATTCTTTTGTAGGTTGTGCGTCGGGTCCTTTCAGAGACCTCTTATGACGATGCGATGAGCGCAGCCCTCAACGCTTCTCATGAGGATGGGGAGAAGACTGGCTTCCTGCTTGGTCTAGGGTTTGCTGAGAGAGGCTTTCCGCCCTCCAACTTCCCTTTATTCAATGTTAATACTGAAGCTGCTTATGACCAAGCTGTGAACCAGTACGCTGCCTTCCCGCATCCAGTGGTGGAGAAGGTGAATGAAGCTGCTGCTGCTGATGATGGGCTAAACATCCTTAAGGCTTTCCTTGGGCAGCCGCGCTCTGACGGTGCTGGTCCAAGCGGAGGTGGCCCTGAAGCCTGATCCTGAAGATCCCTTCCCACTGCTAGGATAGACTTAGCTTTGTATAGATTTCTTTTAGGCGGGTAGTTACCCGGCCACTGTTGTAATATATCATTGAAATATACGATTGTTATTCCTTTCATTGGATTCTTTGCTTTATAAACTTATGACTTGCATACTTAGTTTAAAATAGCAATTTTCCAAGTGTTTAGAATAAGTTAACCTGTGAACGTGGTTGATGGGTTAAAGTTTTGCTTCCTCTTTCGTGATTGTGCGGGTAGACCCGTCACTTGCACTTAGTAGGATGGCATAACTTTACCCATATCTGACCTGCGTGTAGGTTTACCTGTTGAGGATAAGTTAACCTTTGAACGTGGCTGATAATAGGTGTGAAGTTTTGCTTCCTCTTTCGTGATTGTGCGGGTAGACCCGTCACTTGCACTTAGTAGGATGGCATAACTTTACCCATATCTGACCTGCGTATAGGTTTACCTTTTCCTCTTAAGAATTTTGAACCGTCCCACGCGCGGTTGTTGATAGGTTGGTGCAGTTCCCTCGAATGATTCATGCGGATAGACCAGCACTTTCATATGGTAACTTTTTTCCCCTTCAACTGACCTGCGTGAAGGTTTATCATGCTTTTTGGGTTCGTGCGGGTAGGACCGCCTTCCCATGCAATGACGTTTTTTGTAATTATGCGGTGAAAACCGGCATATTAGTGTGTACAAAAGTATAAATGTAAATCATCAGCTTCGACGTTTGAAAGAGAATCATTTCCATTAGAAGTGGCTCTTGGCCTTTTCTGTACAAATTGGAATTGATTACATGCAAACTGTGTAATTGAACTCCCTTCCATGTTGGGACAGGAGTGCCATCGAGCCGACACGCACCTGTTTCGGGATCTCGTTCTTTACGCAGCATGTAGTCTCCATATTGAAGCTGATTTTTTATTCGTGTTTACCCCAGCATGGTTCCACACGCACCTGCCTGCTTAGCTTTTATTTCGCCACGAGGTGCGCGAGCGTCCCATCTCTGACGAATGTTTCGACCATGTCTTTTACGTCTATGCATTCTTCAGTGTTGTGGCCTTTTGTTCTGTGATAGTCACAGTACTTGCTCCGATCAGCATCGTGACGATGTCGGATTACTGGAGGCTTTGGCCATGGGAGCTCTTCAGTAGCAAATATGTCAGTGACGCTTTTGGTAAGTGGCGTCCATCTGGAGTTCCGGTGCAGCTTTACATTATCCCTTTCACCCAATCGGTGCTGTAAGCCGGATGAGGTGTCAAAGTTTACCCTTGACTGCCAAATGCCTTGCTTCCGTTTTTTGTTCAATCGGGCGGTGAGGACGTTGTCCTCTCTCGTCCTCTGGGTGTAAAGGTTTGTGCTCTGCGGAAGGTCTCTACCCAGTTGCTTCTCCGTTTCCGCATAGCGTTTGGCTGCTGTCATGATGCCATCCCATGTGGATGGCATTCCATCTTTACCCGTTAGGGTGCGGATAAGCTCTGGGTCCTGCGCGCCCTGGATGAAGGCTGCGCGAACAAGATCCTCGCTGATATTGCCCAAACTTAACTTCTTTGAGTTGAAGCGAGTGATGAAGTTTGGCAGAGATTCATCTTCTTCCCGTATGCATTTGAGGATTGTCCATTGCTCCTCGGTATACTTTCGCTGCTGGCTGAAGTGTTGGCTAAACTTCTGCTGGAAGTCTGCCCAGTCGTAAATGTGGTTAACCGGTAAACGATCAAACCAAACCCTAGCAGCCCCCACCAGCGTCATTTGAAACATGTAACACCACGTGGGTTCCGTCCAGTTGCTGACGGTTGCCCCTGCTATGAACCTGTTCAAATGGTCGTCTGGGTCAGATATACCATCATAAGTGCCTATGTTGGGCATTTGTTTGGCACTTTTTGGGGCAATTGCTTCCGCAATGTCCCTTGCAAATTTGGACGTTCCCGCATTTGCAACGTTCGGTCTGAACGTTTTGGAGAAGTCTCGTGAACTTCCACCTGTATTTTTTGGTTTGAAGGCTTGTCCAAACTGCCTTTTCGGTTGGGGTTCCGTTTCCTTACGCTTCCCTTTCGCCCTGTGGCGAGGGTTTACGTCGGAGTCGGATTCCTCCGAGTCAAAGCATTCGAACTCGTCGGCCTGTTGCACGGAACGCAAGCGTTCGTCCAACTCAGCCTGGAATTCCTTTTGCCGTGTTTCCGCCCATGCCTTAACTTCATCAAGAGTTTGGTGGGGGAGCCTTCGTTTCTCAAACTGGGTATCAGTGGACCTCAGTAGACGATCTTTTACTGCACTTGCCCCAGCTTGAGTAACTGGGGTAGTGTTCGTAAAATTTGCTTCACTTGGCCCGACTTTGGTAGCCGGGGTAGTGTTTGTAAAAACTGTGTTGCCGGTGTTCTCCCCAGTAGCTGGAGTTGTGGTTACCGGAATTTCTCTAACCATCTTTGAAGTTTGAAAAAACTGGAGAAAAATGTAGTTCTAGCTTTATGCACGGATGGCGCCAATGAAGAAACACTAACCAGACCCCGGGCAGATTACTGGTAACCTGGGGGTTGGAGAGCTGTTTCCCACGAGGGGTTAGACCCTTGGAAGATGGTTCTTCTGATAACCTGCAAAACAGACACCGTGAGCTCGTCACTGAGAAGGGGGGGGGGTTCCTCCTTGTGACCACCCTCCGGCGTGAGAATCAGACTAGATTGCTCTTTAAATATAAAAGTATATTAAGAGATTGCTAGAGCAGATATCAGGTATATATGATAAGATAAGATGTTGTAAGATGATCATACCATTGGGGTATTTATAGCCGAAGGTAGGTTTCCAAGGGGTTTAGCCGGCCCAACACGCTACCAACTGTAACCTATGCACGTGCCCTGCCTGTGAGTGGTGGATAGGTAGCGGCTGACATAGAGCAGGCGTGTCGTGCACTCTTCCTCTTCTGCCAACTACAGGCTAGGCACGTGGTATGGCAGGAGTTGGTGGGTAGGCGGCGGCTATTGGTCACAGTGCTGTGGCGTGCTGTCTGCCATGCTGCTGTCAGTGAGCTGTCGCATTCTTGGTCAGATCTTTTGTCTGTACCTCGTCAGGTATCACACAAAAGATCCTCCATCATACGGACTGGCTCATTTAGGCGGGAGTTTTCCCCCTCCCGCCTTTGCTCATTCCTTCAGGTGACACTGGGGAGAGTTAAGTGCCTTGTGCGTGTAGCCATGCTGCGCGGGTGGCCAGTCCCTAATGGCTTGTATCCGAGGCTGCGGGGACAGGCGGAGTCCTTCACCATTGGGAGGCATTTCCTGCGGGACCAGCTTGCATACTGCGCGTAAGGACGTCATGTCTCCGAGCATGGTTGGTTCTGCGGAACCAGTTGGTCTTTGCGCAGACGTCCCTGTTTAAGGTGAGTCTTGCGGGTCCAACTGGGCTCTGCTGGGACCTACCTCTTCATATTTATACATATTTAAGTTCTTAAATCTAGCTACATAATTTTCTAGAGTTAATATTCTAAATTACTAAATTGAATGGTGTCCTAGATCCAGAAAATGCATATCTTTTAGATTGGAAGAAACGGTTCCAAATCATTCAAGGAATTGTTCGTGGACTGCTATATCTTCATCACGATTCTAGGTTCAAGATCATCCACAGGGATCTAAAAGCAAGCAATATTTTGTTAGATACTAATTTAAACCCTAAGATTTCTAATTTCGGAATGGCAAAAATCTTTGGAGGTGATGAAGATGAAGTAAGAACACGTAGAGTTGTTGGAACATAGTATGTATCAATCTTAGACTATAACATAGCTCGATTTAAATTTGTTTCATTTGAACGACGTCATGATATAATTGTAGTGGCTATATGTCTCCGGAGTACGCAATGGAAGGCCGTTTTTCAGTCAAATCAGATGTTTTTAGCTTTGGAATTCTTGTTCTAGAGATAATCAGTGGCAGGAAAAATAACAGCTACTATCAAGAGAACTCTGTTAATTTGATCGGGCATGTAAGTAACTAAATGATGTTATGTGTTTTTTATTGATTATTTAATCGACCTAACAAACTTTAACATAATCAACATCGCTATTAGGTTTGGGACTAGTGGAAACAAGATAAAGTCTTGACAGCAGTGGACTCATGTTTAGGAGATTCATTTGATGTTCGTGAAGTTCTTTTATGTATCCATGTTGGGATCTTATGTGTTCAAGAATTCGCTAGTGATCGTCCGACAATGACTGATGTAGCTTCTATGTTGAGTATCATGAAGCAATGCTACCTTCTCCTAATCAACCAGCATTCATCTTTAGAAATTTGAATAATAGTCCAGGCACAACATCAGCATCCGCCAATGGCGGTGTTGGCTCCATTTGCGACGAGCCCATCACCATCCTTCATGCTCGATAATTTCATAATCTCTTGAACATAACACTTTTACAACTGAGTGGCAGACAAAACTTAGATTCATGTCACGCCTTCTTATATGCCCTGGCTCCTGAATGAAGTTGTGTACTCTGTGTTAGATATCAATGTAATTTTGTTCAAGATAAACGATTTATTCTTGAATGTGTTAATATTGCAGGAAATCCCTGGGTCTATGCGGTGGATATAATTTGGAGATGTTGAACAGAATAAATAGAATAATTCTTGTATTACAACACACAAATTGTTTTATCTAATTTAGATTTATAAAAAATATTCATACATCATACTTGTAAAAATAACAAAAGGTACACCAAGGAAACATGTTACAATAAAAAAAAGACACTATGAACAATCAACATGTAACAGTTAAAACTGCTACATTTCTTTTGGGAACAATGAATTCCATTAAGGTTATGCGCATTGTCTCTAAAGAAATGTTGAATGGCAATGATAGAGTCAGCCGATTGCCAGATGATGGATTCATCACATTTTCTCGTGTTGAATGATTATGAAGATCGAATCAGGTGATCAAGAAGCTGGAGAAATACATGGAAGTCTACTCCCAATTTGAACTTTGATATCAGTCCGTCTCCCAATCAGGCAAGTGGCTCTAAATTCCCAATTATGTCCCCACATTAAATCTAGGATAGAATGTTCCGCCATCAAAATCCGCTTCTTAGAGAGATCATTATCGCATAAGACCCGGAAGCTAAAGATTGAACTTTCAGGTAATAAGCAAACAACCCGTACTTGGTGGACTTGATCTATCTTTGTTTAGATGACATCTTGAACACCTCTTTTTGATGTTCGGCTCAAAATAATACCCATCGGGTCTTCTCTGTGGTTCACAAGCGCAGGGAATATTTGCATTTACCGGCACCACCACACTTACTCGTACGCTACAAAAAATACCAGATGATACAAAGGTTATTGCAGTACTAACAACAGTTTACAGGATTTGTGTTAAAACTAATGTTAACACTCTAAACATTCAGAATCCAAAAACTTAGATAAATAGAAAGTTAGAAACATATCATAATTTCACCATATACCTGACCGGCAAATGCATCGCTAAACACGGGTGGATAGTTTGAAATGCTATGAACAGTCAACATGTTATGGACTGGAGATAGATCAATGTTTACTGTAAAAGGATTGATAGCTAATGCAATCGATAAAGAATTGAAGAACAAAAATGAGAATTGGTGTTTACATTGACACTTATATATCTCATCTTGCCAGTGAAAGTGGTCGTGATTCGTGAAATGATATTAAGTTAAGCATCATATATAGGCAGAATTAAACCCTAATAATATTTTCATTATAACAATGTTATATTTTGATATCTTTACATTTAATGTTACAAAATTAATTAGCATTAATTGGGTGGTTTCATTAGAGTCAACATGACAAAAATGTGATTCCAAAAGATATTTTCAATTGATGATCATGTATATTAGAGTTTTTTTTTTCAAAATTTAGTACTTGGAAAAATTTCTCAATATTACAGTTGTAAGATTTATTAAATAAGTAGATGTTGGATAAAAATCAATGATGATTATTTGTTTATGTATAATCTAAATCGAATAAAATTACTATTATTGTTATGTTATTCGACATTATTAGTAGTAGCTTAGATTAGTAAATTAGGTTTACGCGCCTTTAGTGGTTATTATTGGTTACGGTACTTTAACTACTTTACCATTACGGTGGGTGTGTTTCCGGATCGGGGAATTAGGAAGTTTAGAGAGTGGCTGTTTGACTTGATTTGTTGACAAATGGGCCAAAACGTACTGACTATCTGTTGTTCACTATTTTTACAAGCTGTTGTTGCTAATTTTTTACTATTTAATAAGCCAAAACGTGCTGAATTTGCTAAAACAAACTGAATCTGCTGCTAAACATACTTAAACGCGCTGTTTAAGTGTTAACGCGCTGAAACGTGCTGAAATCTCCTGCTTTATTGCTGAAACGAGCTGTTTAACGCACTGAAACGTACTGAACTACTGATAAACACTGATAAACGAGTTTTTTAATGTGCCGAAGCTGCTGAAACGTTCTAAAAATCTGTTGTTTAACACGATGACACGCTCCGAACTGCTGATAAACAAGCTAATTAAGTGATGAAGCGTGCTTAAACTTGTTGAACGAGTTGTTCGTGTTCGTTTATGTTTGTTTGCTAAAAATCTAAAAAAATACGCGCCACAATTGTAATAGCTCAAACATTAGAATATAATGAACATTACAAATTAAGTGTACTAAATCAAAACGAAATAAAATAAGTCACTACAAAAAATAAAATAACAAAATGGTTAAAAACAAAACCCTAAATAAATCCCCGTAACACGGGGAGCTAATACCTAGTCTAACAATATTCATATAGAATTTTCAGTTTTGTTCTGCATATACCAGATCCACACACAAAACATACGCTACTATGAACTCAATAGTATATAGTTTGCACCCGAAAATTGCACCAATTAACACATTTGAAAATCCAAAACCAATTATATATGCTTGGAAATTCAATTATTTTGAAACAATGTAACATCCAGCCATCAAATTTATTCAAACTATAGGACAAGCAAGAACTTGGGAGGATTAAATAATCTGGTTGACCAATATATGAAGGCTGAATCGGGCAAAGTTGTTAAACACGAGAAAGCTTGTTTAGATTATTAACATGTCTTTCTACCATTTGCCTTTGATCATTTATCCAATTTGACCATATACATACTACCATTTTGCAAGTGCTACTAAGCGCACAGCGTACCGTCTCAACTATATGCTGATTTTTTAAGTTAGTGGTTCTATCCAGTTTAGGCATATTCCCAGTAAAGATCAATATTTATCAAAAGCAATTATTCTGTCTTCAAGGCTATTAGAGGTTTGGGATATGATACATTGATACAAGCTAAAATGTTTTTCTAAAGTGTTTTGCTGATATGATGATATGGTCTTGTAGTGTTGATGTCAAAAGTGTTAGGTCTCATATTATTTGTAAGTTTGCGGCTTTGCGCATAGTATTTTTGTTTTAAGTTATAAATAAATCATACTTGGCAAAATAAAAAAAAGGTTCAACAATGAAACATGTTACAATACCAACCTCAAATTAAAGCTTAAAAAAACTATGAACAATCGACATGTTACACTATTAACCATAACTATCATGCCTACATAAATATATAGTTTGGTATGCATGATGTGATTCATCATATTTTCTCATTTTTAGACTAGATCTGTTGTTCTAACTAGCTAGTGTTCTATCAAGAAGCTGGAGAAATACAGGAAAATCCCACCCGCGTTTGAACTTTGAGATCAGTCCATCTCCTGGTCCTTCACAAGCCCAGGGAACATTTGCATTCAAATTCCATCACCATTTGTTATACCCTACATTAAAATCCAAATGAGACAATGGTTAATACTCAAAATATTAACAATCTAAAAAATTAATTAACAAGATAGAAACATATCATAATTTTACCATGCCTGACCAGGACGTGCGCCTCCAACCATCGAATAATGAAAGGCTATGAACAATCAACATGTTATGATGCTCCAGTCCGATCCTGTCTTCATGGACCAGAGAGAGATCAATGTATAGTGCGAACATATTGATAGATAAACAATCGATCGAGAACTGCTTACAATGACACTTAATTATATCTCATCTTGATATGCGGCAGCAGCCGTGAAATGAACTTGGAAATGAGATTAAGCATCATATATATCCTATATTTAGTAAAACAATGAAGAATTAAACTCTAATCATATTTTCATTATAGCCCTTGTAATCTTTAGATATCTTTTATGTTTAATATTACAAAGTTAATTAGCATTAATTGGACGGTTTCATTAGAGTCAACATGACAAATAAATGAATTATGTGAGTCCAAATTCCAAAAGATATTTTCAATCAACAATCATTTATTTTAGAGTTCTTTGTTTTTTTTACAAAAATAAGAACTTGGAAAAACTTCTCAACATTACATTTATAAGATTTATTAAATAAGCAGACACTACTAAACTTTCATATAGGAATTCACAACGAAACAATCCAATTAATCAAGATACACAATGAGGGTCGTATTCATACGATTTTAGGGAAAAAAATCTATGATAATTATTGGTTTATGTATAATCAAAACCAAATAATATTACTATTATTGTTATGTTATTCGAAATTATTAGTGGTAGCCTAGATTAGTAAATTAGGTTTACGGGTCGTTAGCGGTAATTATTGGGTATGATAGTTTGACTACATTGTCATTACGGTTTACACTAACTACCGCCAAACAACATATAACAAGCCGTTAGCGGTTATTAATTGGTCCCCATTGCAAGTCCCTCATTCAAAAAAATAAATAAAAAGAATGGTGTCGTTATTTAACACCGTTATATATGTTATGTTGTAAAAGATGAAATCTGACATTTAAAACGGTTCAACAACCGATGTATTATATCTAAACGGCAGCTAACACTTAATGGTGGTACTAAGAATTTGCAACGCGCTTCTAACGGGTGTATATATTTTTATTTACAACGTAAAAAAACAATTGTATGCGTACACACACATATATTTGTAAATTTATTTGTATAAGATGCAATACATACATACATACATACATACAAGGCCTGTGTATTATATCTAAAGTTCTAAACTATTAAAACTATATATACATACATGAAATCCCCCCCCCCCTCACCCACCCACACCACATACCCACCCACCCACCCAACCTAGTCATATTTTCGTTATAACTATGGTAGTTTAGTGTATTTGGTAATTATCGGGTCGTTACGGTTATTATTGACTATGGTAGTTTAGTTGCCTTACCGTGATGGTTTACACTTGACAGTGTTAAACAACCGGCAGAACCTTAGTATATATACGTTAAACTACTTACGTAATATCATATTGTTATCTTAATCAATTGTTTTTGTGCGCACTTTCGAGTTTCACTACTAGAAATGAGTCATTTTCTTATGACGAATTTCGTAAGAAATTTGTTGGAAACCTATTTTCCAAATATCATTGGGATAATTATTGTGGAAATCAAACTCTAATGAACCCTTGGTTACTTTGGAACCTTAATCCTAGTTTAAGATCAATTTGTGTTTTGACTTAATAGGTCATGTTAAACAATTTGTTTTATTGTGTCACTTTAAGATTGTATTCTATGGGTAGAAGGCTATACGACTTTTGACTTACCTTGGATCATTTAGGTTTTAGTTTAGTTAAAAGAGCAGAATCATAAGAAAATGTAATGGCACGTTTGTTCTTTGAATCGGTGCGTTAACCAGCCTCGAAGGATTGTAACATTTTGATTCATATTTGTAACATCCCGCCACCAAATTTATTCAAACAATAATAGGACAAGCATGAACTTAAGAGGATTAAATAATCTGCTTGATCAATTAATATGAATAAAATATCCAACAGCATTACTGATAAGGTAGGACCTCTGGGATCAATGATACAATATAACTATATAAACAAAGGTGTATGATCTCACTCATAAGTGTTTTGATGCATATGAAGATATTGTCTTGAACCGTAATACACGTTAAAATTTGGCAAACACCAAAATGAAATTTTATACATTGAATTTAATGAACACCAAAAATGAAATTTTATCTAATACAAATCCAAATCCAAAAAATAAAAAACATATCGGCAACTTTTAAAAACAAGCGCTATTTTGAAATATGCATATTAAGATTATAATTCAACAGATAATACAATCGATAAAGAACAAAAACGAGAATTGATGTTTACATTGGATCTTATATCTCATCAGCTGGGCAAGCAATGAAAAGGGCTAAAACGAAGAAGGTGGAGAAACATGCTAAAGCCTGCGGAGAGAACCAACATGTTTTTGTTCCTCTGGCTTTTGATACCTTTGGCTCCTTGGTACCGGAAGCTATCCGTTTCCTAACCAGGGTCCAACGGGTTGTGCATAGCAATGTGTCAACTCCAAAGGGGCAGAGGTATGTCTTTAGCAGGTTAGGGTTTGCAATTCAGAAAGGGGTGGCGGCGTAGCTTGTTGCCCGCCTACCTGCTATGTTAGTGTAATATCTATGTTTCTATTTAATGAAAAATTTCAGAGTATATAAAAAAAAAATAACATAAAGATACAACAATAAAAACATGTTACAATTGCAACCTCAAATTTGAGTACAAAACAACCCACTATGAACAGTCAACATGTTGCAAGAAAAGTAATTGTGATCTGACATAGAATCACTTTTCGATTGATTAACACAGGCCACGGCTAACTTTCTGGTAGCAACGTGTTGGTAGCAGTTTTGCCAAGAATACTGCATACACAAGATAATAGAGTTCAAATCGTGGAATGTAACGGTGTCCTAGTCAAAATTAAAAGTTCAAAGTTCAAACTGATATAGTAATGTTATTGTCTTTGTTATCATTATTGAAAATTGATTATTTATGCAGAAAAATAAAAATTATCAAAAAGGTGTTTGTGGGTTAACCAGATGACACATATGATAAAACTATGTTTTTATGAATATACATGTTCTTCATTTCATTTTAAACAATTTAGTGACGAAAATGTTTTTTTATCTTACCCTGAGCGCATCTTAAACCATTTAGCTTCCCTTTCGCCTTGCCAGCCATGGAATGCTTACCTGTTGTTGTCCTGGCCACAAAAGACACCATTATTTGGTTAATACGTACAATAGATAAAATGAAAATTCAGTTTTGTTATGTATTAGAGTGTTCTATTCTATATGTAAAACATTTTCCAAAACAACAATTTTCTTTCTTGATAGAAGAGCTAGAAACACTCGAAAACTATTTAACAAGAATAGACAGTTTTGCATACCAGTGAAGTACACCTCTATGAATAATCAACATGTTATAATGATCTGATCTGATCTGATCTGATCCGATCGTCAAAGATTGGAGAGAGAGATCAATGTACACTGTGAGCATAAAAATTGGTCAAAACACATTAGAAACACAGAACCCTCAAAGGATGAATTAAAATTATCAAATACCAACCAAAAAACCCAAAAAGAATACACGTTAAAATTTGGCAAACACCAAAATGAAATTTTATACATTGAATTTAATGAACACCAAAAATGAAATTTTATCTAATACAAATCCAAATCCAAAAAATAAAAAACATATCGGCAACTTTTAAAAACAAGAGCTATTTTGAAATATGCATATTAAGATTATAATTCAACAGATAATACAATCGATAAAGAACAAAAACGAGAATTGATGTTTACATTGGATCTTATATCTCATCTTACTAAGCCGCATCAGCCGTAAAATGAACTTGGAAATGATATTAGCATCATATCATTCACATATATATATACTAGTATGAGTGCCCGCGCGTTGCGACGGGACGAAAATTTGGTCAGTAACGGTCCGGTACATGATTGCCATGGTTGGTTTTACATGGTTTTTTGTGACATTTTTGTTGTATAAATATTTGTGCTAGCTACAATGTACCTACCATTGTTCAAGGTTATGTGAACCCTTTTGATAAACAAAAAATTATCCCAAGCTTGGTACCAAGTCGCAACCAGTATCTGGTTTTTTGAAACTAATTTTGTAACTTAAATGAGCAAATACATGACAAATTCTAATCAAGATAAGAATAAACAATTACAACATATGTATAGACTATTATAACATGATAGGTATACAAAATTTCTTATATTTACACCTCTACCTATTACCATGATGTACCCCCATTATTATGAAAAAGAAAGGAAAAAAGTCAAATATTAGTTGTAATAACCTATACTGTGCTGGCAATCGCGGGTCATTTCCAGATTCTTTGTGAAGCAACCAAAGCCTCAACAACAATTCTCTGACTCTATACAATCGCCACGTCACACGCTTCTTTCGCAGCTCTTTCAGCTTCTAATGATTTGGCTTTAGCTTCTTCCTCTTCTATTCAACTTGATGCTTGGCCTGCACATAAAATATGAAAATTAAACAACTCTTTAAAGGTTTAAAACATATACATATTGCTCACATGTGCAATGGCAGCAGCCACGAAATCATTAACTTGTTCTTCAACATTATAGTCAAACAAGTCTATGTCATCCTTCAGTGTTACAAAAGCAATTATGTTTAGTCTTCGTAAACATTCATATACCTTAAATCTTATTCAATAGGTTACCTGAACAATTGGAGAATCATCATTAACTTCAAAGTAGAACCCGCCAGGTGGCGGTTCATAATTCTCGGAGAAAGCACCAGCAAAGATCTGTAAAGATTAATAATATCATGTTAGCCAGTAATGCATAAACCAATTACAAACACTAATGATAATAAAAGTTAAGCACACATGTGAAGATGAACCGAGACTCTTGGATCCTCGCCAGATGACCTCAAGATGTTTACCCCCTTCTCATTTAGCCCTATCTTGGTAATCAATTCTCCCAAAGTAAACAGAATCAAATCCAACCTAAAAGATCATGTAATAAGATTATTATTTAATATGCATTAATAATGGCAGTTATATAACATAAAAACCGACCTCTGCTCCCAATAGGTAAGCCTGGACAGCAGAATGACCAAAAGGGTCAATTTGCCAGCCAATTCTCGGTGTTACACTGAACTGTTGCTTAATAAACCGATGCCCATTAGTTGTTTGATCAATCATGTCAATGTAATGTGGCGCTGCCATTATTAATGCATATTAAATAATAATCTCCATTTCTACCCAATAAAAACAAATGCATCAAAACCAGAACATAAACAATCATATATCAACCTTAATAAAAGAGTCAACTATATCCGCTTACATCATCTCAAGATGACCCGTGCTAACAAGACGCTTTACTGTAGCTCGGGTTGCCTCACTTTGATCCCTCCACCAATGTTGGATAAACACCTGCAACATTCATAGCATCACATTTAGTGGTGCAATTCATTTCGGTTAAAGCTTGAATCGAACTGATCTTAAAAGAGCTCGAGCCGAAAATAAGCGGGTTTAATAAGCAAGTCAGAGCTTCACTTGAGCCTAAACAAGCCAATTATTAATATAACTTTTAATCAATATATAAATATATAATCTAATAATAACTTTATCAAGTTAATTATATACGAAATTATGATAAAAGTAATATACAAAACTGTAACAAAAATTTATAATGACAATAAGTATAAATATAAGTAAAATAATTAATAAATTATGAAACAACTGCATTCATAATGAGTAAAATAATTAATAAATTACAAAACAACTGCATTCATAACATTTACATTTAGGGGTGCATTAAGAGGTGCCAAGCCACTCGAGCCCAAACATTTAGAAACATTTAGGGGTGCCACGTGGCTATTATTTATATAAATTTAATTTAATATATTAACTATGTAACTTTATAATATAATAACTATAATTATATATATATATACATATAATTACGATGAAAATGATATATAAAATGTTATATAGAAAATTTATAATTAAGATAAATAAAAAATATAAGTAAAATAATTAATAAATCTCAGTAGCCTAGCTCGAGCTTGTAAAACTACTCAAATTCCTTCTCAGGTCGTTTACACCGATTTCACATTAACCAAACAGTCCTAGTTAACCAGTGCCCTAACTCAATTCCTATAACATCTATCTAAACCAAAAGTCAAAACTCACGGTAAATTTAAATAATCCAATAACCATAACCTGTTAAACATGAAATTACTTATGATTCTTATCTGCTAACAATGCTTAAATCGTCGAATCCAGCTCGTTATGTACACTCGCTCTCTGTATAATCAATACACATAATAATAAGTTAGCAACTGAATTGAAATAATAATAATTAATAAGTACTGATCAGTAAATAGATACATGTATTGAGTTATTGGAACCGACGTAATATTGATCAACGGTCTTCAACCGGCCTACGCCATCATGTGTATTCGCAACCAGATGAACATTAAGCTTCCCGTCCACTACTCCTTGTGTTAATTTGGGTCAATCCTTAAATAATAAATGTCCAAAACATAATAATTAATCCCAATAACTCATATTGATACTTGTTAATTTTGCCAATACTTAATTTTAAACTTGTTTTAATGTGGTATATATTGTAGCTACTTTAAATTTGTATTTATGTGTTTTACATTGATGATTATGATTTTTGAAGATTTTGACATAAGTGAACTTGAATCAACTCGAATTCGATTCGAATTCGAGTTTCAAATATGAATAGAATCGATTTTCAAATATGTGATATAATACGAATACGAATTAAATAATCCAACTTTTAAACGAATACGAATCGAATACGAATACCAGCAAAAGAAGTAAATTATTCGAGAAGATGGTGGTCCGGGAGAAGATCTTAAAGGAGTTACTTTGACATTTGTGACTTCAATATCTTCGTTCATGGGTTGAACAGAAATATCCTCTATGTTAGAGTTGACTTCAGCTGACTCACTTGTATTATTTCCCCTTTTTAAAGGTCGGTCACTATGTTGCAATAAGAGGCCCGTTTTAGAAAACTGCACTTGTCTTCTTCGTTTCTCACGGGTTGTTTCAACCTGGTCCAATTACGTGAAGACCATATGAGTGAATACACATCATCTTGAATTTTGTATTTCCTAAAAAGTTAATAAAACAAATAAATGTTAACAAAAAAAGATCATAATAAATCATGTTAAGGAAAACATCACATACTCTTATGTGTCGAGGCTTTTAGATAAAAGAAGTGATTTCTCCTTGTCTTCCTGATATAAAAAAAAATTAGTCACATTTGAACTGATATTAAACACAAAAAACATTATACAAACCTCAAGTTTCTTTAGCTTTCTCTTCTGGGAGTTGCTTTGTTTAAGTTTTAGAGGCCCCTTCAAAACGGAAAAAACACATTAAGACATTTCATATAAAGATGTAACAACAAATATTAAAAAGATGTACACAAGCTTATATGTAGGCTCAAGCTCGTTTAAGCTCGACTGGGTTCACGCTTTTTGTAAGCCGATCACGAGAGCTCACGAGTGGCCAGGCTTGTTTAGACCTTTAGTTCTACTCTAAAGTCAGCCAACCATATGATATGAATATTAATCTAAACTCTTACAAAACGTAGAGCAGTTGGCATATGAGTCCCAAAAATTAACTATAAAGAAATATACAAACTACCACATAAAGATTAAAAAATTGAGCTGGCCTATATAACTAAAAACCTAATCATATAGGATTATAAAATTGACTTGATTAAACAAAAACAGTGTGTGACAAAAAAGATAAAAACAACAATAATAATTATAATTAGAATTATAATAATAATAATAATAATCAAGGATCTCGAGCATTCAGTTTGAAACTATACAAACGCTTACCCGAACTGTTATCAAATGATTTCAGCATGAATCTAAGATGTAATCAGAATAAATTTCATCTGGGTTGAGACAACGAAATCAATCAAAAACAGAAGCTGTTGTGGAGGTTATTATAATTCTACAACCCAGTTAAATAACAACTATTGTGAAGAAGCGGGGATTCAATTAGGATGAGCGGAAATTACAAATGCATATGTACCTTGAGAATTTAGATGATCAGAACAGAAATTGACACTATGAATATGTGGCGCCCACAACAGATGAGGAGGAGGTGGTGGTGGTGGAGCTCCAAAAGTTTGATGGAATGGGATGGACTGGAATTTATTGAATGGAAGGTAAAACAAGTAGGCAGACAATGAATTGAAATTTATTGTCATTCAATCGATTTTCCGTTGATATTCACAATCGTCATCGGAACGCAAGAGTACTGGCCGGAAAAGTGGATAAGGGCCGGTGGACATAAATGTTACGCCGTCTCACGAGAGTGAAAAATGGAAGATGAAAATTGCTTATATCTATTATAATGTAATATATATATATATATATATAGTAAAAGAAGGCAGAATTAAACTCTATTCATTTTTTCATCATAACCCCTGCAATCTTTTGATACGAAGTATCTTTTATATTTAATATTACAAAATTAATTAACATTAATTGGACGGTTTCATTAGAGTCAACATGACAAATAATGTGAGTCCAAAAGATATTTCCAACTAAAGATAATTTATTTTAGAGTTTTTTTTTTTAAATACGAGCTTCCCAACATTACATTTGTAAGATTTATTAAATAATCACACATCTACAAAACTTTTGTATATGAATTCACAATGAAACAATCCAATTAATCAAGATACACAACGATGGTCGTATTCATACGATTTTAGGATAAAAATCTATGTTAATTATAAGTTTATGTATAATCTACACCGAATAATATTACTATTATTGTTATGTTATTCGACATTATTAGGGGTAGCCTAGATTAGTAAATTAGGTTTACGCCTTGCCAGCCATGGAATGCTTCCCTGTTGTTGCCCTGGCCTACAAAAGACACCATTATTTGGTTAATACGTACAATAGATAAAATGAAAATTCAATTTTGTTATGTATTAGTCAACACTGGGCTCATGGAGTCCTGCTTGTAGTTGCTGCTCATTATCAGTGATAGTTCTTTTCTTTTTCGCTTGATATATTAGGCTCTCCACTCCAGTATATAAATACTGGTCGTCATATAGATGCAAAGATATATACACAATTACTTCTATTGTTCACCTAGCAATCCTATGTTTGATCTTTACTCAATTGTTCATGGAACTTAACTTCAGCAGCACCGTTATCCATAAGCTTATGGCCAAACAGACGTGGTCAATTCCACACTAGGCATTATATATAATACGTTGCTTATGTGAGCATAAACCAAAAGTGTGGGGTTGAACACTTGCCTCCCAGCTCAGAGACATGTGGTACTGTACTTAGTCAACGTGCTAGGAAAAGCGCACCAATGTCAAAAACCAGATTGAAGGTATGCAAGCAACTCATGAAGTGATCAAACAAAAGATCAAGGAATCAATCGCCAATAATAAGCCTCAATATAAAAACCGCCGGCGTGCCAAAGACTTTTGAAATATGTGATATTGTCATAGTTTATCTTCGCAAGATACTATTTCCGGTAGGCACAAACAATAAAATGCTGAGAACACTAGTGAGGATATGATTCAAGATTTAAAGACTTTTGGTGAATTAGAGGGACAAGGGGAATCATGCATGGCAGAAAAATCCAAACTTTAAATGAACATAACTTGGGCCAGGAATAGAGTTATCGGACCCATAACAACCGGCAGAAAGGTGTTAACAAGCCGGATCATATTGTGAACAACATAAGGCAGTTTGACCAAATTTTCAAACTCGAATACCTTGATTCTGAGCTCCGATTTCATCATATAGTATACTTCCAATTTATACAATCTTTCGTACTTAGCTTTTTTATCTTAACACGCATAAATCATTGATTACCATAATTTACATGTTTGTTTATGCTCTTAGTTTCAAGTTTCTGTTGGAAGTTTTAAGTGTGTGAATGAAGGAAGTGGTGGAAGTGGTAAATGTTTGTCTCACATCAGGTTGGGAACAAAATAATGAATGGTTTATAAGGTAGTGACCTTACACCCATTTGAATTCTTTATGACATGTTTTACCACAAGTCCTACGCACGAGTAAGGGGGGGTGCAAATTTGGGTTTCTGGACTAGAAATTCATCAAACCGGAATACCCTGGGAACAGACCGAGAATCTGTTTAAGGGAATTGTGTTAAACACAAGCCCGGTTTACTGTGTCGATTATTTCTTATTTCTTTATTTTCTGGTTATTATTAATGCAAGATTTCCGACAAACTTAAACAGATTACTTATTAGTATTCTTGTATTATTTTCGTTTTCAGATTTCGTGAGATTGTTGCTACAATCTTAAAACCTTATTTATAAGGATTCTGGGTTCATGAAATGGTTTGAAATAAAAATATTTAGATATTATAATCTTATAAATATTTTCTTTTGGGAAATCATGTGCGTAGTACAACTTGGTGTGTTTGGGTTTTAGAGATCATGATGCAATCTTAAATCCTATACCGTGTTACAAAACGTAATATTTGATCAACCGTTTGGTTTTTTAGAAAACGATTTGTGTAATCGTTTGTGTTCTAACTATAGTGTTAGAACTGATCTTGTAAAACCGTTGGGATTTTATTAGTTTTGTTTGACAATTTTTGCAATCGTTTGTGTCTAACAATTGTGTTAGAAAAGGTTTTGAGTAAACCATTCGTTTCTTGTAAACGTTAAGTATCTAACATGCGTATAAGATACGATTTATTTATAACGTTTTGTGTAAACGTTAATTTTTTAATGGATGTGTTAGAAATTCAAGCTTTGCTACTTAAGTGTAGTAATTGTAACAAGTTGATGTTATTTGAACATATTTGTTCAAGAGTATGGTTTCAAAAGTGAAATGAGGATATGAGGATATGTGTGCATGGATTTCTATTTGAGGGAATACTTGTATACATAATATAAAACGATATCACTGAGATGATTCATGTCGGATGACGAAAGTGTTGAAGATAATAACACTTGGAGATTTGATGTGTAAATGTCGTCAAAATAATTTCATATAATAAACAACTTGTAAGTTGTTGCGAAGATTAAAGTCTAAGACGACACATAAAATATATAATCACATCATGAGATGGTAATAGAATTAAGTGTGAATTGTAACATATGATTTAATATATGTTAATGACAAATTAACTAAGTGTAAATTGTAACATATGATTTAATATATGTTAATGACAAATTCACTAAGTGTGAATTGTAACATATGTTTTAATATATGTTAATGACAAATTCACTAAGTGTGAATTGCAACATATGATTTAATATATGTTAATGACAAATTCAATTGTAGCATATGATTTAATATATGTTAATGACAAATTCACTAAGTGTGAATTGTAACATATGAATTAAGATATGGTAATGAGATATTTAAATCCTTGGATATTCATCATTGAAGATTCACCGAACCCATCGAGATGATTCGCACAGATGTGTGTAATCAAAAAGCAAATCCTACTCGTGGTTGGAACAAGTACTTCATCACGTTCATTGATGATAGTACAAGGTATTGTTATGTTTACTTATTTAAGGGTAAGGACGAGGCTATTGATAAGTTTATCTTATTTAAAACAGAAGTTGAGAATCAACTAAATCGAAAAATCAAAAGAGTAGGAGTGACCATGGAGGTGAATATGTTTCACCTTTTATTAACCTGTGTGAAAAAGAAGGAATCATACATGAAGTCATGCCTCCTTACTCCCCTCAATCAAATGGCATAGCGGAACGTAAGAACCGAACCTTGAAAGAAATGATGATGCCATGATGATAAATTCTGGGGTAAGCCTGGACATGTGGGGGAAGCAATCTTATCGGCTAATTATGTCTTAAACATGATACCGAATAAGAAGAAAGATTTAACTCCATATGAGTTATGGACGAGAATTAAACCACCATATAAATACTTGCGAGTGTGGGGGTGCCTAGCCAAGGTAGTGGTGACTCCACCAAAACGCCTACTAATAGGACCCAAAACCGTGGATTGTGTATTTATAGGATATACCCTTCCCAGTGGTGCATATCGATTTCTTGTGCATGATTCCAGGAATCCCGGAATAAACAATGGCACTATAATAGAATCAAAGGATTCATCATGGTTTGAATATAAGTTCCCATGTTTGGATAAAGGAAAACCGAGCTATTCTAGACCGGTTGAGGAAATTATTCAAAACGAGAGTACTAGAGATGAACCTCAGGAACAATCTGAGACAGAGGAAGTTGAAATCAGAAAAAGTAAACGGCAAAGGACTGAAAAATCCTTCGGCCCTGATTTCCTTACCTACATGGTAGAAGAGGAACCTCAAACATATCAACAAGCGGTGAATTCCACTGAAGGACCTCAGTGGAGGGAGGCCATCAAATGTGAGATAGATTCTATCTTAAAAAATCATACTTGGGAACTAGTGGATCTTCCTTAAGGGTGTAAACCACTAGGATATCAGTGGATCTTCAAGAAGAAGATGAAACCTGATGGCACCATCAATAAGTATAAGGCAAGGTTGGTGATTAAAGGATATAAACAATGAGAAGGTTTAGATTACTTTGATATATATTCGCCGGTTACGCGAATAACATCTATAAGGTTGGTGCTTGCCATTGCCGCCATTAGAAACTTGGAAGTTCACCAAATGGATGTAAAAACGGCTTTCTTGAATGGAAATCTAGAGGAAGAGATTTACATGTAACAACCCGAAGGCTTCATAGCCGTTGGGCAAGAAAAGAAAGTATGTAAACTTGTGAAATCCTTGTATGGATTGAAACAAGCTCCTAAACAATGGCACCAAAAGTTTGATTATGTCATGCTTGATGTTGGGTTCAAAATCAATGAATGTGACAAATGTGTATACGTGAAAGACACATCCGATGGATATGTCATTTTGTGTTATACGTAGATGATATGCTCATTGCTGGAAGTGATGACAAAATCATAACGTCCACAAAGAACATGTTAAAAGCAAGATTTGACATGAAGGACATGGGTTTGGCGGATGTGATTTTGGGAGTTAAAATCACACGAACCCAAGATGGACTTGTTTTAAGTCAATCCTATTACGTGAGCAAAATTCTTGAGAAGTTTAATGCGAATGACTCTAATGTAGCTAGAACTCTCATTGACACAAGTCAACATCTAGCTAAGAATAGAGGTGAACCCGTTAACCAGTTGGAATACTCAAGAATTATTGGCAATTTGATGTATCTTATGAGTTGCACTAGACCCGACTTAGCATATGCTGTGAACAAGCTAAGTAGATACACAAGCAACCCTAGTTCAAGTCATTGGAACTGTATGATTCGGTTGCTTCGGTTTCTAAGATAACTAGATAATACGGGTTACATTATAACAGATATCCTGCAGTTGTCGAAGGACATTGTGATGCAAATTGAATATCTGACACGAATGATTCCAGAGAAACAAGTGGGTATGTATTCACACTTGGAGGTGCTGCTTTATCGTGGAAATCGTCTAAACAAACGGTTATAGCTAGATCCACGATGGAATCAGAACTCATCGCCCTAGATAAAGCGGGCGAAGAGGCAGAATGGTTACGTCAATTTGTTGAGGATATACCGTGGCCTAAGCCGGCATCGGCCATCTGTATTCATTGTGATAGCCAATCGGCAATTGGCAAAGCTCATAGCACAATGTAAATGGTAAGAATAGACATATTAGACGTAGACATAATACGGTACGACAACTGATATCTACTGGAATTATCACTGTTGACTACGTGAAGTCAAAGGATAATATTGCGGATCCGCTAACAAAAGGCCTAAGTAGAGAGTTAGTTCAGAAGTCGTCCATGGGAATGGGACTGAAGCCCTTGAAAAATTAAAGTTCATGCGAAGGAAACCTAACTCAACAGACTGGAGATCCCAATAGTTGAGTTCAATAGGAAAACTTAATTGTATGAATTAGTGCGGTCACTGTGGGGGGGGATAACCCTACAATTTTAAGAGGGAGTTTACCACGTGGAAAGGTAACCTTCCTAGTCCATTCCTAAAAGTGACAAGTGTGAGACTAAGCATATGGCTTTTAATGATTCGACCAAGGTAGTCATACATGATGAATCACCTATGTGAGAGAGAAGTGGGGTCGCTTCGAATGGTATTGTTGGGCACAATACTTAATAGCTCTTGCAGAACCAGGCGCATGTTCATGACCATAACGAACATAACTATGAGGACTTGACTTTGTCAGTGAGAGTCTTGTGTGAAGTGTATTGTGGTCTACACAAACAGTCTCGAGTTCAAAGACATCACCATCTACTCAAAGCCAGTGGGCTAAGTATGCTTCATAAGCAAAGGTTCAAAGGATAACACCTACCTATTGTATGCAAGATTCAACTGTTGAAATCTAATCGGAATAATGTGGTTGTTTCGACCTCCATTCATGTGGGGGATTGTTGGAAGTTTTGAGTGTGTGAATGAAGGAAGTGGTGGAAGTGGTAAATGTTTGTCCCACATCGGGTTGGGAACAAAATAATGAATGGTTTATAAGGTAGTGACCATACACCCATTTGAATTCTTTATGACATGTTTTACCACAAGTCCTACGCGCGCGCAAGGGGGGGTGCAAATTTGAGTTTCTGAACTAGAAATTCATCGAACTCGTGCGTGCCCGCACGTTCCGCGGACACGAATGCAACTCCGAAAACCCGAGCCCGCGTCAGACGATTTTTGAAATTCAAAATATGGTGGTCTAGTCAATACCATTAATAATCATAATGATTATGATTATTGTGTTTCAGTTTCAATTCTTTTTTATAATGGTTATTAGATGAGTATTATTATTATTTAATATTCTTTAATGGTCATAACTAAGAGTTGATTATATGGTTATGACTCTTGGTTAAAAATGCCATGGCATTCTTCATTTGTAGACACACCAACTCAAAAACACTTCATCTTCTTCCTAGTTCAAACAGTGTTATTTCCGATTGCATTTCAGGCAAATGTCCGAGTCCGGCAGAGCACCGATTCTGTTTCAAACCGGAGTACCCTGGGAACAGACCGAGAATCTTTTTAAGGGAATTGTGTTAAACACAAGCCCGGTTTATTGTGTCGATTATTTCTTATTTCTTTATTTTCTGGTTATTATTAATGCAACATTTCCGACGGTTTATGTGGTTTATCTTTAATTTCAAAATTTGGCAAATGTGCCAAATATAAAGAATCTTTAAAAATGGTTTTAGACTTCAGATTTTATCAACAGTTATTAGAAAAGTTTATTAGTTCTTATTTCCGCTTCTGCTCTACGTCACATTCAAAAACACACACACACACACACATATATATATATATATATATATATCCCTGTCTTCTCTTAAAAGTTGGTAACCTGATATGAATGGTTTAGTGCTTAAAAACCCAACCTCCTAGCCAGCTTTACAATAAATCATTGAACATATGACTTTTTACTAAGTCATGAAAGTGATGACTCCCATAATCATCTATTTTTATTTATACGTATATAATATGTTAATCAAGTCATGATTCTCATGTCTAGCTTCTTTTGAAACTATCAAACACATAAAAACATCTGGCCGGAAACAAAAAACATGTATCAACAAATTAGAGGCATTCTAGTTTCTGTGTTAATCATTTCGATTTTCCGGTTTTGCACTTGTATCGACACGATCACCTTAACTCAACCAGTTAAAGATGGGGATATTTTGGTCTCTAATGGAGAAACTTTTGCTCTTGGATTTTTCAGTCCCACAAACTCCACCAACAGATACATGGGTATCTGGTATAACAAGGTTTCGGAGCAAACTGTGGTTTGGGTTGCCAATAGAGACCGTCCGATTGCCAACTCGTCCGGTATCTTATCCATCAATGGAACCGGGAACCTTGTCCTTCTAGATAGTAATCAGAGTTTGGTGTTTTGGTCAACCAATGTTTCCAAAGTGGCGAATGGCGCGAATGATATCTTTTCGGCCCAGTTGTTGGATTCGGGAAACTTGGTGTTGTTTCAAGGTCAAAACAAAAATGTTTATTTATGGCAAAGTTTTGATCACCCTTCAAATACCCTTCTTCCCGGTATGAAATTCGGGTTAGACAGGATAACGGGTTTGAACCGGGTGGTCACATCTTGGAAGTCTAGTGGGAATCCGGGTGTTGGGGATTATTCATATAAAGTGGAATTTGTTGGGTCAACTCAGTTATTCCTGTATAAAGGTATGACAAGAATTTGGCGGACCGGGTCATGGACCGGTAACGGATGGAGTGGGGTCCCGGAGATGACGCAAAATTACATCTTTAACGTGACATACATAAACAACACGGATGAGGTGGTGGTCGTTTACCTTATCCGAAACTCATCCATTATTTCTAGATTGGTGGTTAACGAGTTAGGAATTGTGGAGAGGCTTACTTGGCACGAGGCAAATCGTAAGTGGATCAGTTTTTGGTCGGCTCCAAAAGAGCAGTGTGACGGCTATAACCATTGTGGTCCTTTTGGCCTTTGTGATCCGTATAAATCAGGCACTTTTGAGTGTGAATGCCTTCCTGGATACGAGCCACAGTCACCACCGGACTGGTACCTAAGGGATGGGTCCAAAGGGTGTAAGAGAAAGGTTGGGATACAAATGTGCGAGGTTGGAGACGGGTTTGTGGAGTTGGAACACGTGAAGGTACCATACACAGACACAACGACGGCACATGTAAACATGAGTTTGGGATTGAAAGCGTGTCAAGAGTTGTGCTTGAAGAACTGCACGTGCATGGGGTACGCAAGTGCTGATATTAGTAAAGGAGTCGATGGTGGAGGTTGTGTTACGTGGTATGGGGACATGATTGATACGAGGACGTTTTCAGATGGAGGCCAATCTTTCTATGTACGTGTTGATGCAGCTGAATTAGGTACGCCATCAATGTTTTTATACTTTTCTCAAAGATAAAATTTCTATTAAGGAAGAAATTAAGTAGCTGGTTTTCAAAATGTTTATTCTTTGATCAGTTAAAAACAATATACATAATACTAATATTAACAAAAAAGGATATTTCAGAAATAAATGTTAAGCAAATCGGATACAACTGCTAACTAACTATCTTTTTGTCTCCAGTTTCACATATGCATGTAAATGATATGCATCCCAAATTCACATATTACTTTTTGTACTCGCATAACTCATGGTTTGTGTTTTTAAAAACATAACTTTTAATAGTACTTAAAATCTTAAAAACTAATTTTGTAATTTAAAAAAAAAAACAAAACTCAAAAATATTTCACAACAGTAACCTTTTAAAAAATAATTTAAAACTTATAAATTAAAATTATTAAAACCTACTTTTATGTAATATGAATTTAGAAGATTAGAGGGTTGTAAAATAACAATACCCATAGATGAAGAAATAATGCCTCTCAAGTCTCAACACGTGAAGTTGGAATTTTCGATGATGTTGGCGTAAGAAATTAGGTGAATGGTCCATTGTGAAATAAAAAAGTTAAATATTAATTACTTTTGTAATTGTTTTGGTCAAAGGGTCACTTATCATGACTACAGTAATTTATTAATTATAAGAACTATTAATTTTAAAAGCTGAAAGAGCTAACTAAACAGAAGTATTTATTTGTGACGGGTCTACACGGTGTTTTCCTAAGATATAAAGAAACTATTTATGTTGTTGTCACACTGGCTTTGTGCCTTTATTTTTTAAATCCAATCTATTATCAAAAGTTGATAACGAGATTATTGATGACACCTGTTCCGTTTCTATAAGTGAAAATCTTATATTCACCTGGAACGGTAACATTGTTTCACAAATCGTCACATCATTTTTTTTTTAATAATTATTTTTTGAAAAAAATCTCCAACACATGACAAACCCTTCTAGACCACCCTCTTTCTCTCTAACAACGAGCTTCGATCACTTTCTTCTCTACGGTCTATGGACGATCCTAGGGTAAGGACCTACACCATATCTCTCATCATCTCTTGATCTCTTCCACGTCAACAAGTACTCTTCACACATCAGAGTTTCTGGATGTCAACGGATCCGTTGATGCATAAACTAAGTCTAATCCTACCAAACATTGTTCGCTCTAACATGTTCCCGAATTTGTTTATAATAGTTTTTGTTATCATTATTACTTAAAAAAGTTATTATTATTATTTCTTATTATTATTAGATTTTGGTTTATGATTTGGAAATGTTATTTTAATGTTGAGAGTTACTCAAAGTTGTGACTTACTTTAAGGGATATCGTTTTGTCTATCAATGGTGTGAATTCAAGTCCCGTAGTAATAATAATAATAATAATAATAATAATAATAATAATAAAGGTGTAATTTGGGTGTAAATTATGGAGTGTGTGATTTGACATTAAAAAATTAATTTAAATTTCCATTGTTGCTAAAAAACGATTTACCGCATAAAACAAACCAATCTGAGTAAAAATCATAAGAAGGATATAACAAAACCCACAAGGCATAGGGCTGTTCACGAGTCAAGCCGAACCAAGCGAAGGCTTGCTTGTTGCTTGACTCGTTTACAACCGAACTGAACCGAGCGAAAACCAAAACGAAGCAAAATCGAATCGAGCATTTTTCGATTGAACATCGAGCGATTTCGAGCATCATTTATTTCTTTTTCACTTTAAAATTTTCAATAAGAAACAAATTTGAAGGTAGTAAATAATACATTTTATAAATAAATTAGTAATTTTTGGACAATCGTGTAATATATTGTAAATTTTTATTAAAAATAAGTTTAAAGTGAGATATAATGATCATGTAAACAAACTTCTAATATTCTAAAAACTTGAATCGAACTAATAAAACTATAAAATTGACAGAATATGGAAAAATTAAAGGGGTAAAAATAATTGTAAGCTTATATTTATGTGTTTTGTCTATATATTATATATTTGTTCATATACAATTATATATAAAATAAATTAAAAATATTCGAGCTAAACCGAACCGAGCAAACCTTTGCTCATTGCTTGGCTCGTTTACAAACCAAACCGAGCAGAGTGGCTTGGTTTCAATCGAGCGAAAAAACGAACGAGCAATTTCCGAGAGAGCGGCGAGCGAGTTCGAGCAACAAGCGGTTTGGACGGCTCTAACCAGTCATAACAGCCTGAACATACTCTCGATACCTGGGCCTACTTTCATCTTTTATTCCAAGCCCAGCATTATAACCAACTCCAAGCCCGTGTTCAGTAAAGCCCAGATAGCAAATTACTACAAAAGAAAAAATAGCAAGAGATTAACATAAAACACAATTTAACAATCATGAATCGATGCTCAGAAACTGATACTATATGGAACTAAAATAAGCTCACATTAGTTGGCATACTCTTTTGTGTATTTGTATTTCAGTTAAATACGCATCAGAGAGGCTAAAGAGTTCGCATAAAAACCGTTTTTTGGTTATCGGGATGCCACTTATCGCAGGAGGGTTTCTCTTGGGCACATTCGTTTGTTGTTACATAAGGAGGAAAAAAGGTATGTCTAACATCATTTAACATTTACTGATTTATCTTTGGCTAAACAAGAGTTCATCATGCCTAGACATACACATAAGTGACATAACTGCACCTTATATAAGGCTAAGAACCTATTTAACATTGTTTATAGCCAGATATATAAGGTAAAACAATAAGGAAAACCATTAAAGAATGCGCAAAATGAAGAACACATATGTTGGTTTAGCTTAACATTTTTTATCGTGTTGTTGATTGGGTCACTTGAGTTTCATGCTTAATAATTTTATAATTGGAGTTATGCTCCAAGCTAGAAGAAGAATGAAACCAACATAAATTCATTTGTAAAGTAGTTTCCTTATTGCTAAATTAACTGTTTA
Organism: Bidens hawaiensis; assembly: GCF_021521415.1. Classification (NCBI taxonomy): domain Eukaryota; kingdom Viridiplantae; phylum Streptophyta; class Magnoliopsida; order Asterales; family Asteraceae; genus Bidens; species Bidens hawaiensis. Next base: position 402,665 of record NW_027492545.1, read on the forward strand.
ATATAGCCAAGCAGAATGAAAGCGGAGATGGGTTCAGTTTCGCGAATGGCTTGATATCCTTGGACAGTTCTTTAACAGAGAAGGATATTGATAAAAATGTTGATTTAGATGTGTTTGATTTGAGCACAATAACGGCAGCAACTGATAACTTTTGTCCTTCAAACAAGCTCGGAGAAGGTGGCTTCGGTTCTGTTTATAAGGTACTTTTAATGTTGGTAACGCTCCCGACCTTTGCAATTTAATATAAATATATAATGCCGCTAACTAATAAAGAATGAATTTCTCAGGGTAAGCTACTAAATGGACAAGAAATTGCTGTCAAAAGACTATCGCAAAGTTCAGGTCAAGGGATGCAAGAATTCAAGAATGAAGTAACGTTAATAGCGAAACTTCAACATAAGAATCTAGTTCGGCTTTTGGGATACTGTTTCCACAAGGAAGAAAAGATGTTAGTTTATGAATACTTACCAAACAAAGGCTTGGATTTTTTCATCTTCAGTAAGTTTTTCTATTTATACATATTTAAGTTCTTAAATCTAGCTACATAATTTTCTAGAGTTAATATTCTAAATTACTAAATTGAATGGTGTCCTAGATCCAGAAAATGCATATCTTTTAGATTGGAAGAAACGGTTCCAAATCATTCAAGGAATTGTTCGTGGACTGCTATATCTTCATCACGATTCTAGGCTCAAGATCATCCACAGGGATCTAAAAGCAAGCAATATTTTGCTAGATACTAATTTAAACCCTAAGATTTCTGATTTTGGAATGGCAAAAATCTTTGGAGGTGATGAAGATGAAGCAAGAACACGTAGAGTTGTTGGAACATAGTATGTATCAATCTTAGACTATAACATAGCTCGATTTAAATTTGTTTCATTTGAACGACGTCATGATATAATTGTAGTGGCTATATGTCTCCGGAGTACGCTATGGAAGGCCGTTTTTCAGTCAAATCAGATGTTTTTAGCTTTGGAATTCTTGTTCTAGAGATAATCAGTGGCAGGAAAAATAACAGCTACTATCAAGAGAACTCTGTTAATTTGATCGGGCATGTAAGTAACTAAATGATGTTATGTGTTTTTTATTGATTATTTAATCGACCTAACAAACTTTAACATAATCAACATCGCTATTAGGTTTGGGACTTGTGGAAACAAGATAAAGTCTTGACAGTAGTGGACTCATCTTTAAGAGATTCATATGATGTCCGTGAAGTTCTTTTATGTATCCATGTTGGGATCTTGTGTGTTCAAGAACTGGCTAGTGATCGTCCGACAATGACTGATGTAGCTTCTATGTTGAGTAATCATGAAGCAATGCTACCATCTCCTAATCAACCAGCATTCATCTTTAGAAATTTAAATAATAGTCTCGGCATAACATCAGCATCCGCCGATGGCGGTGTTGGCTCCATCTGCGACGAGCCCATCACCATCCTTCATGCTCGATAATTTCATAATTTGTTGAACAAAACACTTTTACAAGTGAGTCGCAGACAAAACATAGATTCATGTCATGCCTTCTTGTATGCCCGGGCTCCTGAAGTTGTGTACTCTGTGTTAGATATCAATGTAATTTTGTTCAAGATAAACGATTTATTCTTGAATGTGTTAAATTGCAAGAAATCCTTGGGTCTATGCGGTGGATATAATTTGGAGATGTAGAACAAAATAAATAGAATAATTCTTGTATTACAACACATAAATTGTTTTATCTAATTTAGTTTTATAAAAAATATTCATACATCATACTTGGAAACATAACAAAAGATACAACAATGAAACATGTTACAATAAAAAAAAAGACGCTATGAAGAATCAACATGTTACAGTAAAAACAGCTACATTTCTTTTGTGAACAATGAATTCCATTAAGGTTATGCGCATTGTCTACAAAGAAATGTTGAATGAGGATGATAGAGTCAGCTAATTGCCAGATGGTGGGATTCATCACATTTTCTCGTGTTGAATGATGATAAAGGTCGAATCAGCAGATCAAGAAGCTGGAGAAATACATGGAAGTCTACTCCCAATTTGAACTTTGATATCGCCCAATTTCTAATCAGGCATGTAACATTACGTAAAATTCGGACCAAAAATGTCAATTTTCAAAGTCAAAGGACCAATTCTGCCAAAAATCTAAACCCCAGAGACCAAAATGTAATTTCTGGATTTCCTGACCTATCGCAGTACGCGACGGGTCAGAGGAGACGCCCATCGCGTACCGCGATGGGGATGTCTGACACACGTGACACGTGTGCCACGTGGCACACGGTGGCAGCGTCTGCCGCCACTTGTCACCACGTGGCAGCACGTCCGCCACGTGTAAGCGGTGCCTGCCACGTGTCGACACGTGGCAGTCTAGGCACTGACTCAGCAAGCCTACATCGCGGTACGCGATGGGCTTGCCAAGTGACCCATTGCGTACCGCGATAGGGTCCAAAATTGGCTCTATAAATAGCAGCCACGGGATTCATTCCCAACTCACAAAATTTCACACACTTACTCTCTCACTTCTCTCTCTACCTCGTAAAGCGTTCCCACGATCCACCTCGAAATCCGTGCCTCGAAACCCCGTTTTCCATGCCTAGTACCTCGTTATTCGTGCCACGGCCCGACGACGTTCCAAACTAGAAGAAGGTGCTGCCCGACATCCTTACTACTACCTCGAAGTACGTGCCAAGAAGTATTGGTGCCTCGAGAAACGTGCCAAGTGTGGAAGGAAATGTTGATCAAGTGAAAGTTGAAAAGCAAGTAGCGTCGGAGTGCTGCCCAAGTGTCTAGGGCATTCTAAGCCGACAAAGGTAGGCATAATTCCCGACCAAAATAATAATAAAATATTATAACGGCTTAATACCCGAGTCGATATTATTTTCGATAAACAAAGAAATGAATAACAAAGAAAATATAGAAAGAGAAATAAGAAATATATATGAGTATCTATATAGATATAAATATTCTTTGTTAGAAATATATTATTTAAGTATAATGAGTCTACTTAAATAATAAAGAAAAGAATACGTTTCTTAATGAAGAAGAAACGTCGGGTTTTTATAAACTAAAAGTTTATTAAATATTACTTTTAAACTAAAGGTTTTAAAGTAAAATGAGATAATGAACTAAAGGTTCATCGAGATAATTAAGACTAGAGGTCTTAAAGCCGGATCATGTATCTGACTAATGAATATTATACTCGTACTATAGGTGCGAGATAGCAAGAAGAGATCTACGGACGGTGTTGGAAGCCGATCCTATTGAAAAGGTGAATACGCCCCACTTTTACAAACTTGTTTTCAAACAAATAAACATGTTATGTGTAAAACTTTACATGAGGCTACGTGTCTCTAAAAACATTATAAATAAGAGTATAAGCCAGCCCTCATGCTATGGTATACGTTTGTCTGGATCCTTACATATGTGGAATGCGGCGGGCACATCGCACCACGCTTGGTCACGACCTCCAGCCACGATGGGCCGGACCTAAGTTACGTCCGAGTGGGGAATGGCCATGTGTATATTTATGGTACCTAAGTTATGTCATAAACGCTGCGGTGTTTCGCTGAGGTGACCTAGTGCAAAGACTCGAGTTTATGATGATTGTTTTAACTTGATTATTCCTAAGCCAAGATGGGCCGAGACTTACGTGGTCTCGAGGGGTAATTAAGTAAGGAAAATATTTTAGCGTCAGCATATTCACCAGCATTCGTTGCTGACGTATTTTAATAACATTTTGCAGGTAATCAAAATTAGAGCTTGAAGGACGAAGAAGCTCTACGTTAAACAGAACTGAAACAAATCCCGACAAATGGGTTATATAAAGATAGAAATACGATATGAGCAGTAATAGTTAATTGATACTTGTAAATATTATACAGCTAGCCGTGCACAGCTCAGGAATGGAATAACTATTAACGGTGAACGTAACCGCGTTCAGGTGAGTTTCTAGCCCCATTCCTTGTTATGTTTTTGGGGCTGTGTGCATACTCGATGTGATTAATTAATACACTTACCTTAAGTGGTAAGTGTATGCCAATTATGTTATATGTGAAAGTTGTGAATGAATGCTTGATGGTACATGAACGATCTTCGGATATTGCATGTATTGTTAAGGGATAGTTTAAAGTGGTGACTGTTTATATATGTTGTATGTATGTTACAGATTAACGAGTACGTAAGAAAGTATATATATAAACTCTATGAAAAGAAAGGAAAGTATGGTATGAAGGAATTGACGGTAAAGGGTGGCAGACCCTAATAATATCTGTGAGGGATGGTGGCAGACCCTAATAATATCTGTGAAGGAGGGTGGTAGACCCTAATAATATCTGTGAGGTTATAGGGCGAGAGGCTCTTTAAGGGTAGCAGACCCTAATAATATCTGTGAGGTTATAGGGCGAAGGGCTCTTTAAAATGTATGATTATGTTGTAAATAAATATAAAGTATGAAGTAATAAGGAAAGAAAGTATGATAGTAAGAACGAATGTATATTCTTACGTATGTACGAAAGAAAGTAAAAGAGGTTAAGTATGTAATATAAGAACGTATTGTATGTTACTTGTATTAACTAGAACTCACTCAGCGTAGCTGACTTTTAGTATGCACGCAGGTGAGTAGAATGAGGCAGCTCGCTTGAGGAGACACGTGGCATTGAATAAGAGGCTGGCATCGTAAGACTCAAGACGTTTAAGTTTAATGTTTTGTTTATTTTGAAAGACGAGATGTTCTTTTAAGACAAGTTATGGTTTGTTATGAAATGTTTTATGAAAGTTTTTAAATTCCGCGAATGTTTTAATTAACTCTGATATTTAGAACTACGTTTATGAGTAAATCCAACACCAAATGTAGGGCACCGGAAACGGGGCCTTACAATGTTATGGTCTTGTACTGTTAATGTCAAGTGTTCAGTCTTATATAACTGTAAGTTGTGCGTAGTGTTTTTGTTTAACAAAAGGTACACCAATGAAACATGTTACAATACCAACCAACCTCAAATTAAAATGTAAAAATATATACTATGAACAATCATCATGTTACACTATGACCAATTAGGCCTACATATATATATATATATATATATATATATATATATATATATATATATATATAGTTTGCTACAAAAGGTGGCATTCATCGTACATTTTAACTTTTTCATTCATATATACTAGATCTGATGTTCAAACTAGCCCTCTATCAAGAAGCTAGCGAAATACAAGGAAATCCCACCCGCGTTTGAAGTTCATCTCCCGATCAGGCAAGTGGCTCTAAATCTCCCAAAAATGTGACCCGCTTTATATCTAAGCGTGATGACGTTACAGAACTTTTGACCGTTAAATTCCAATCAAATTCCCAATTTGTACTATGTCAATGTCGCAGTACGAATTAGACAATAGAGAATTAGTCAGGACATGGTTTTTCACAAGCCCCGGGAATATCTGCATTCGTTTAGCCTTAAAATCTTCACTTAATACACTAAAAAAACATAAGAAACAATGGTTAATAGTCAAAATATTCAGAATAAAAAAATCTAATGTCACACCCCGACTGGGGGCTAGACGTGACGATTGAATACCAACCACAACACAGCGGAAATAAGGTAACAATTTTATATTAAGACACTAGGTAAAAGTTACAATCAAATGTCTAATACAACTACAAAGCTAGAAATTCAACTACCATCTAATTAGTGAAAATATTCTACTATCCATCATGGCTTCTTTGGGTTAAGCTCTATGATTCGACATAAGTCTTCTAAAAGGATCTTCTATCTCCAAGCAAGCTCTTGTCTAAGACTTTAAATCTCCATATCCGAATAAAAAGTACATGAACACATGCTTAAAATAATTGGATCAACTAAAAAGTTGGTGAGTTCATGTGTTAATTTATGAAAACATTTAAATAAAAAATGATCTAAATAATATGGTGTACATTAAGCAAGTTCACAATCAAACCTGTTTCCATGACCTGTGAACATCTAAAATATATATACCCCTTACCCATACCCCTTATTGTTATGGGTCAAATTTACTTATGTCTGCCAACATAAGATACAAAAATGCGCAGATATATGTCACAAGATAACCATTTATCATTCAGTGGGAGGTCGTCCATGATATAGGCCCACTGTGTGCGGGGGTCTCCCAGATAGTACTACCCATATATCCCGTGGCTCCTTTCGGAGTTAATGATTGTGCTAAAAGTCGGGGATTGTTTTTGGCAGCTAAAATGGTCTTGATTAATAATACACCAGTAAGTTTAAAAACATATGGAAGCATGTATCCACCCAAAAATTAAGAAAAAGGGTAGTGCATGAACTCACCTTGGCCTATGCGTATGCGTGAAGATAAAAATGCTAAAGAATCTTGTATGCTATGCGGGAAATGGCTCCAACTCATAGACATTCCTAAATTCATATAACGTGTCACTAAAAGTAATATGCATCATATTATATGTGCTCGTGACCTAATTAAGTTGGTTAAGGTTATGTTTTTATTAAGTTTATTGGGTATTACGGTTAAATAAAGCGATATATGGAGGAACAAAGTTTCCCTAATTAGAAATGTTTGAGTTTTATCTAGTTAAACTATAACATTGGGGTCACGCTAAAGTTTAATTATATATGAGTTAATTGTGTTGAAAGTAACACTTTATGTCTCAGTTTCTAATATTCCGTTTGGTATAATGATAACTATGAAATACACAATTTATATAGTTCAGGTAGGAATTATCTTGTAATAGTTAACGGTCCGATTAAAACGAGCGTTTGCAAAGTTTTACATAGCTATACTTATCAATACTTTATGCTATGTATTGACGTATTTGAAATAATGTGATTTTGGTCAAATTAGTCCCTAGAGTATAACTTTAGGTTATTGATGAAACTAGCCCCGTTAAATACATGTTCAAAGTTCAAAATCAAGTGCATAGGTATCAAAATAAGTAGTGATCTTATAAATTAGCTCGTGAGTTTATACAAACTTAAAAATACATATTTTAGATTTATGTAATATGTGGTTCAAAATATAAGTTTTCTGTTGCCGGTTTTGGTAGAAACTGCGTGCTTAAAGTGTAATCGCGTAATTAGTGTGTAGGATATTATTTTAAAAGTTAGAAAAATATTTAGAACATGTTTAAGCATAAACTACTAGGAGAAAATACAATGTTTGTCTAAAAAATTTCTGTTAACTTTCTTTGTTTTCTGGTTTTTAACGAGTTTACTCGGTTTCTACCGTATCTTTGACTCGTAATGTAGATCAAGGTGACTCATTTTGTCAGAAGCCATAAAACAATTTTAAGTTTACTGGAAGAATTTACTTGTATTTTTACTAAAAATTGTGTGGTTTTCACGTTTATTGTTTTATTTACGTGCATAGTGATGGCTTTACGGTTTTAATGTTGTGTAAAAAGGATTTTTAAACAAATAACCATTATGAATATGTTAGTATGGTTATGTATTCTGGAACTTTAGTGTTTCTTCTTGGTTTCTTGAATATCGTGCGTGCCTATGTTATGCATAAGACTCAAAATAAACGAATTTAAAGAACGTTTTCATATTAGAGTTTGTGTACCTCTTGGTAGGGCTTGGACACACGACTCTTAAGAGCTTCAAGTAGGTCCATGTTCGGGTGAAAAATGCAAGAATGGAAGGGCAACGGGTTTAGAGAAAAACCTCTATGAAAGTCGCATGATTAAAGTGAGAATATGAAGATTTTAACAAAGGTTTTCGGGTTACCTTTCGGGTGATTAATTCCAGGAACTTTAGGGGCTGAGGCATGATCGGATTAAGTTCTCCTAGGGCTGGGCATTCTCTGTGAAAATGAGCTTGAGGATGATTATAAGTTATATCAAAGAAACAAACATGCGTGAAGATCCACTTGACATAAGTAAGGCTTGTATTACCTATCTTGTGTATTGAGAACCAAGCATGGCATATCCAGTTTTAGGCTGAATTGATCGGGAATGAGAGCCCAAAGAGGCTGATTACTGGCACGATTTGATAGCTTCAAGAATGTCTAGAGAGCTGTGGAAAATGTAGGCATGATAACTGTTAGGAAAACAATAATATAATTATGATCATTTCCCAAATTAGGAGATTTTGACAAATCTTTTATTTGACCGTTGGAAGCTTGATTCACGGGATCCTTGCCATCTTATGCACCATTTCCTTGCAAAGGCAAATTAAGTCTTACTATTTAATTACTTCTCATTTCTTTTGTAATTCAACCAGAAATCTTAATAACATAAAAGTGTTCAATTCATCTATTTTCACTTGTATTCTGATTATCATAAACAATATGGTATCAGAGCAGTGTTAATGATCATAGGATCTTACTGCCCGTAACATACCTCGCTGTCAAAATAAACCAACCAACCAAACCTTGGACAAGCGGCCATGTCTGTTTCAGGCGGTAACCTGTCCGGTAACCTTACAGTCCAAATAACCATGGCCGATTCTTCATCTCCGGTAGATAAAAGAAAAGAGAAGGCGTCGACCGCAGGCGCCGACTCTGACGCCATCAACACCGGCGATAATATTACCAACGGGTCAGGCCATGGGTGGAAGCCGGCTGATTCGTCATCTCCGGTAGTTAAAAGAAAGAAGAAGGCGTCGACCGCGGGAGTCGGATCTGACGCCACAAACACCAGCGATGACTGGCGCAAAATCGGCGGCGGCTCTGAAGCTACTAACACCGGAGATGACCAGCGCAAATTGGTGAAAGAAAGAGCGACTTTGGTGGTTTAGCATCTGCCATAGAAGAATCAATCAATGCATTCACCACCAATGCAGATGGGTTGAGCGTCTCTAATGGAGGTAACAGGATAATCTCAAACCCTTGTATTTGTGATCTCAACTTTATTAACCCTCAAGTTCTAGATATCTTAAATAAACCCCTTAAAGAATATATTAGTTCTAATATTTCTGATTTGTTTAAAACATCCATTGAAGATTCTGTTTTTTTAAATAAAAATAACCCTATAGAATCTGTTAACTTTAATAATAACCCGAAAGAATCAGATTTTTGCGATATCGGCCAAAATTTGGAATTTTTTGCCTCGAAAAGCTCTCAAGATCTTGTTTTTCACAAAAATGACTTTAAACAAAACTATGGGAGAGGTGAACATGGTCAACGCACGTAAAAAATTTAATGATAAATCATGGATTTTTGATTGTGGTGCTACCGACACCATGACGTTTGAATTATCCGACATTGTTTCAAATTCTAAAACTAGAATTGATCACATAAAAACCACCAATGGGGGAACAGTTCCTGTTATGGGAGGGGGGACTATTGAAATATCGCCTACATTAAAACTTTCAAACTGTCTTTACGTCCCTTCATTGTCACATAAACTATTATCCATTAGTCATGTGACAAAGAATTAAATTGCACGGTTTTAATGCATCCAACATTTTGTATTTTACAATATATTAGGACGGGATCGATTATTGGGCGTGGCACTGAAGGCCATGGGTTGTATTATGTGGATGAAGTGACTCACCATGGTGCTGTGATGTTAGCCCATGGAACAATAAATAGAGAAGCATGATTATGGCATAGGAGACTAGAACATCCATCTATTGGTTATTTGCATATTTTATTTTCAAAATTATTTTCTAGTAATGAAACATTAACTTGTGAAACCTGTGTCATGGCGAAAAACCATAGACATACATTTAAACCAAACAACACAAAAGTTGATTTACCCTTTTCACTTATTCATTCAGACGTTTGGGACCAGCAAATATTATTGGGGGGCAAAACTTTCGTTTTTATGTTTCATTTATTGACGATTGCACTCGTATGACATGGATATATTTTTTAAAAAATAAATCTGAAGTTTTCGATAAGTTTACTATGTTTTATACAATGATACAAACACAATTCAAAACTAATATCCAAGTTCTTCGGTCTGATAATGGGGGAGAATTTGTTAACGATTATATGAAACAATTTTGCCAAACAAAAGGAATTATTCACCAAACATCGTGTTCCCACACTCCCGAGCAAAATGGCACGGAAAAATCGTATTTTACTAGAAATAACCCGAGCACTTCTGATCGAATCTCAAGTTCCAAAATCTTTCTGGCCCGAAGCTCTTGCAACCGCTACATAGCTTATCAACAGATTACCAACAAAGGCGCTTGACCTAAAAAATCCTCTTCAAGCACTTTTAGAATTCACTAATCTACCTCCACCCATTACACTTCAACCACGAATATTTGGGTGTTCGGTTTTTGTCCACATACCCAAAATCAATCGAAACAAACTTGACCCATGTGCTGAGAAATGTGTTTTTGTAGGCTACGGTGTCAACCAAAAGGGGTATCGATGTTATAGCCCAACAAAACGTCACGTATACACTACCATGAACTGTGACTTTCTTGAAACAAAGTACTTTTATACCTCTCAACACAATAGTGAGGGGGTGGAAAAACATGACACCTTGAGTTGGTTACAATGGTTTCCAAAATGGGCCTCAACATATGAAGAAATTAATCATAATAACCAACATGGATCACCGACCTCACACCAACCTGATGGCCTTCAATTAGTGTTCCAAACCTAAATGCTCCTGACCATACATCTGGAGTAAGTAATTCTCAAATACCTGAAAGTATAACTCATGAAAATGTTGATATATCTAACAATCATGAACAAGAAGAGGAACAAATAGTGCAGGAACTAATGCAGGAAACAGTGCAAGAAGAACAGGTGCAGGAGGAACAAGAACCTATACCAGAAGAAATAAGACAAGAAATGATCGAGAAATATGTCCTCCCACCAAGAGTCAACAGAGGAATACCAGCAAAAAGATACTCCTCAGATAAACAATCCAAATCCTCCAGATACCCAATAGCAAACATAGCCGAAGCAGACCTATCCGAAGAAGCCAAAGCTTTTAACGCTTCTTTATACGGTGAACAAATTCCGAACTCTGTAGAACAAGCCTTAAAATCCAAGAACTGGAAGGAGGCTATGGAAACAGAGATGAAGGCATTGATAAAAAATGATACATGGGAAAAATGTAACCGTCCACCAGGGAAGAAACCAGTAGGATGTCGATGGGTCTTCACGATTAAACGCAAACCAGACAGGACTATTGAAAGATACAAAGCACGGTTGGTAGCTAAAGGCTATACCCAAATGTATGGTATTGACTACCAAGAAACATTCTCTCCGGTAGCCAAAATTAACACAATTAGGGTCCTTTTTTCAATCGCTGCTAATGAAGGATGGCCTCTTCATCAATTTGATGATAAGAATGCCTTCCTTCATGGGGAATTAAAAGAAGAAGTCGACATAGAAGCTCCACCTGGGTTCACGGAAAATTTCAAAGCAAAAGAAGTATGTCGTTTGAAAAGAACAATCTATGGGCTTAAACAATCTCCTAGAGCTTGGTTTGGCAGATTCACTTTAGCAATGAAGGGATATGTCTTTCATCAAAGCAATTCCGATCATACACTCTTCTTTAAAACCAGAGGTAATCTTGTAACTTGTTTAATCATATATGTTGATGACATGATTATTACAGGAAACGATGAAGAAGAAATGAAGAAATTAAAGGCAAATCTATTCAAAGAATTCGAAATGAAGGACCTAGGAAGACTAAAGTACTTTCTCGGAATTGAAGTACTAAGGTCTAAAAAGGGGATCTTTATATGTCAAAAAAAATATATACTCGATCTCTTGGCCCAGACAGGAATGATCGATTGCAAACCAGCAGACACACCAATGATAGTAAATCATAAACTTCATATGGAAGAAGGAGGGGAATTGGCAGACAAAGAAAGATACCAACGTTTGGTAGGAAAATTGATATATCTCTCACACACTCGTCCAGACATTGCATATGCCGTAGGGGTGGTCAGCAAATTTATGCACCAACCACAATCACTCACATGGAAGCAGTATGAAGAATTATCAGATACCTCAAAGGGACAACAGGTTATGGGGTTCTCTTTCAACCAAACAAACACCTAAAAATCCAGATATACACAGATGCAGACTGGGCAGGGGACAAAGACGATGGAAGATCAACAGCAGGGTACTTCTCACTAGTTGGTGGAAATCTAGTTACATGGAGAAGCAAAAAGCAAAAGGTAGTAGCGTTATCTAGTGCCGAAGCAGAATTTAGAGGAATTGCACAAGGCGTGGCAGAAGTTCTATGGATACGTAAACTTTTGACAGAAATTGGCTTTCCACAAACTGAAGCCAGTAGAATCATGTGTGACAACAAAGCCGCAATACAGATTTCAGAAAATCCAGTTCAACATGATCGTACAAAACATGTGGAGGTTGACAGGAATATCATCAAAGAAAAGCTTGAAGCAGTTCGTCCGATCAGAAGACCAACTAGCAGACATATTAACCAAAGCCGTCAATGGAAGAATATTCAACAAATGTCTTAGCAAGTTGAGCATTAGAGGCCCCACTACTCAACTTGAGGGGGGAGTGTTAGAAAAACAATAATATAATTATGATCATTTCCCAAATTAGGAGATTTTGACAAATCTTTTATTTGACCGTTGGAAGCTTGATTCACGGGATCCTTGCCATCTTATGCACCATTTCCTTGTAAAGGCAAATTAAGCCTTACTATTTAATTACTTCTCATTTCTTTTGTAATTCAACCAGAAATCTTAATAACATAAAAGTGTTCAATTCATTTTTTTTCACTTGTATTCTGATTATCATAAACAATAATAACACAATTAATTTAGGAAGATAGATTGATGAAAATATAAAATTAGCATGTTAAATTGGAGGATTGAAGTTGGGTTTCTGATTTACCTTGTTAAGAATGATCCAGGGGCTGCTATGAGGACTTTTAGGAATCGATTAAGGCTGTTGTGGGTCAAGCATTGAGGGTCCAGGGGCTGTTCAACTCTGTGATAACAGGTGAGGGATGATTAGGAAGAAACTTATCACATGAAGGTATCACAACTTACAAGTTTGATGTGTGTATGTGTAGAAATCGCACCGAACCATTTCGGTTTGTCCTTGGCCAAATCTCAGCAGTAGTTAGAATGGGTTTAAGGGTCTTGAAATGTGGTTTAGGGCTGGAAAACTATTGTGTTTTCACAAGAACATATAATAAGAGTATTATAACAAAGATTTGCAAAATTTGATGTTTGATTCATGGTTCTGGATTATTATTGCACAAAACATGATGAACAGCTTGCTATTCACCATGGCTGTTTAGGAGGATTCAGGAGCATAGATTTTTGCTGGAGTATTTAAAGAAAGCTGTGGAGTCTTTGAGAGTATGAAAGATGAAGCAAGAATCAAAGGATTTTATAGAGGTTTGAAAGTCACTACATGAGTTGTGAATGGTTTGAAGATCTCTGCAATTTGGATATGCAAAATCAAACATCGGGATTTGATGGATTTGTTAAAGATATGGAAAGAATTGTGAGGATTTAGAGGAATGGGTATTGGCTTATAAGATTTACTTAGGATTTGAAAGAATATCTTTTGAGATTTGAAAGAGGCTTCCAAGTAAAAGATACTGATTGATTTAAAAATATATATATACATACGTATAGAAGAGAGAGGGAGACAAACATGATCAAGATTTGAATAGTTATTTATATTCTATTTAAATTAGATGTATTCCAGATTTTATAATCAGGTGTAAAGAAAATAAGTAACAAAAATATGTTTAAGCAATTGAAACTATTCAAATTCAAAGAAAGAGTAAATGAAATAAAATATGTAGAGATATATAGGGATGTGTTTATGTCGATGTTTATGGATTTGTGAAGCAACCTTTGATCACTAAAGTCCTACACATTATTATTTAGTTATGCCTTTTAACTAATATATATTATATTAATTGAATTTATAAAACAATTAGCTCAAGAACAAAATCATTATTAAGTGTCTATAAAAAAATGATAGGATATTATAACATTTTGTTAGGTTTTATTCATAAATACATTTATTGTCTAAAAAAAGTTTAAGTAATTATTATTATGGATCAATATATGTACATGGATTTTGTATTGTACGTAGCTTGAGTTTCTCATGTGAAGCGTGTCAGGTTCGATTCACAGGCTTCGTATGGAATCTTATTCTACGTTCCAATTTTATTTAGATGAAAGCTTTAATTGGTTTTGGTATTTATTTAATAGGTTTTTTTTAAGCACGCTAGTTTGCAACAATTGATGGATCCTAGATTGTGTTTTATTTTTCATATGGTGTAGTATATCTACTAGCATGCAAATCATAAAAAAAAAATTGGCCCTAAATTTGGGGTTGTTACATCTAACAACATAGAAACATGCTAATTTTACCATACCTGACCGGTAAATGCGCCTCTAACCACAAATGAATAGTTTGAAAGCTCTGAACAATCACTATGTTATGATCCAATCCAATTCGATCTGGTCGTCATTGGCTTTCAAGAGATCAATGTATATTGTGGACAACAACAATAATATTCAGAACCGTTCCAAACACAAAATACACAAAGAATGAATTAAAAATATAAAACACCGAGACAAAAACTCAAAAAGATTAATACACAATAAAAATCATTGGACACAATAATGAAATCTACACACAAATTTTGTGAACACCGATCGAAAATAAAATCTTATCAAATACAGAGCCAAAAAACATACAAGTCGGCCACTTTTGAAAACAAGCAACCATTTGAAATATGTATACAAAGATTATGATTTAAAAGCTAACTACAATTGATAAAGAACTGAAGAACAAAAACGACAAGTGTTCACATTGACACTCATATCCCATCTTATTAATTAAGCGACGGCGGCCATGAAATGAACTTCTAAATGGAATTAAGCATCATATATATAACACAAAAAAAATAAAAACTCCAATCATATTTGCATTAAAACGCCTGGATTATTTCGATATCTTTTATGTATCATCAATAATATATTATTACAATATTTAGCATTAATTATTAGACTGTTTCATTAAGGTTTACAGTCAACATGACAAATAATTAATGTGTGTCCTGTCAAAATTAAAGCATATGTATATTCAGCTAACAATCACTTACTTTACTTTAAATTTGGGAAAACTTCTCAACATTACATTTATAAAAATGGAGCTAGTATAAAAGTCTTATCAATATAATTATTAGTTTATGCATAATGTATAATATAAACCGAATATTATTTATTATTATATTGTTATGTTATTCGACATTATTAGTAGTTATCTAGATAATTAGTAGATTAGGTTAACAGGTCGTTAGTGGTTATTATTATCGGTTTACACTTATTACAGTTGCTTTACCATTACGGTTTACACTTTCTGCAGCCGCCAACCAACGATGGCCAAAACCTTAGCGTAGCGTGTGTGTGTATCCGTTAATTTGCTACTTATATAATATCATATTGTTATCTTCAATCAATCGTTTGTTCTTTCGATTTTTTTCGATTCATAGCTTATCATTGTATATATGTGTCAATTTTTTATTGTTTTCTCTTGATCATCCTCCGCATATTCTTAATCATGATCAATAAAGACTACAAGAGGTCACCCCTACTGACAACTCTTTTCAACGTATGTTCGAAGAAGATCCCATGATATCAACAAGGATTCAACTCTTTTAACAATAATAATAATAATAAGACAAAAGGAAGGAGGAACAGCAGAAGACGTAAGCAGGACGTCATCATAAACCTGGCAGAAGGCCGCCTGCCTTAACACTTACTTCGATCTACTCAATGATGAAATAACAAAATCTAACGACCGTTGTCTAGGCAAGTACATTACTAGTAATTTTAATAATTGTATTACGTTTATGAAATATATACTTGGAAGATACTAACTTTATTTTCCAATATCGAGTTATGACGTGAAAGAAGTTTGAAGAAATGGTAGCCTGGCTTCTATATTCTTATCTTGGGTTACCAAAGACCCAGTCGATGTTGGGGAATTTCGAATTAGTAACTCGGATTATCTGAGAACCAGATAATAGACCATGTGATCGAACAATTGTTTTTGGAGATTAGAATTTGGAAACTACCACAGGCAATTTGTATTTTAAATTCCTTAATTGTCTCAAAATTCGCCCATTTTAGACTTAGAATTTTTAATGTGGCGCAAATCAAATTATTAAAATTCTAATGAATTTTAGTGAAGCAATAATCATCAAAATAAAATTTTCCAAACTGACATGGGCAGCCGAACCCCAGCTAGGGGCGCCGCCCCTTGGAACCCCGTTCGTTAGGGGTTTCGCCCATAACATCATAATAAACTAATACAAGTGTGCACCCTACAGTCCGTACCCCCTAACTTGTTTAATATATATTATGATTTACATTATCGATAAGTCAATCTAATTACACTAAAATATTTGACAGTCGACACCACCAACACTAGAAAATGGGAAACCAGTCGAACTACGGTACTCAACAGTATAATTAAGTAGGGAAGGGGGGTACATGCACATGACAAACTACAGCATGTGGTCATTGATATCGGAAGATCTAGGCCTGGAATTTCAAGACCCAATCTTAATTCGCATGTTAATATACCTTTCATATATGGATATTTTTAACTGAATCATAAGATGCATCAAGAAGCAATAAATAAAACAAATGTAGCCTCATCATCATCAGAAGATAAAAACCACGAGAAAGTATTGAAGATATATGTAACAGAACAATTATGCAGTACTATACATGGGACATAATCCAAGAGATGCATGAAGATGTATTTTTTAATCAAGTCATATGGATAGAAATAAAGATTTCAATATAAATGCTCTTATGAATACTTAAAACTAGGTTGAAAGTTACGGCTATGAGTAAAATCGGCGTTACATGATCTTAAGAATATTCGTCTAACATTCGTGTTGGCAAACAAAAAAAGTTTTCTCGCCATTTAGATCAATATTAAATCCATATTTCCTTACTGAATTTTCTATCATATATTCAATCAATTCTTAAAAAATTGTGAATGGCATACTATTTTTTTTATTTGAACGGCTTGAACGACATACTAGGTACAAACACTAGTGACCCACCACCGTATGGTGCTTTAAAGAGTTATGTCGTATACTTGTACTTTTGATGGTTGGGGTGTCTTCCTCATTTAATTGTAAGCTTAAATGAAGTGTCCTACTCCTCGACATATCATTATGTAGAGATAAAGTGCTTGACAAACTCATAGATAACTAGTTTTATACCCGTCCGGTGGACACGGGAATTTTAATGTCACAATGACAACTTTTGTACCATCCCTAAAGAATTTTTTTTTTAAATGTAACATGAATGGGGATAATCAAGGGAGAATTTACTTCTTTATTTTAACCAACAAAACTAACTTTCATTATCAAAACAATTACACTTTCAACAATTAAACACTTTTGACAATCGCAAAAATAGTCCCAACATTCACCATTCCTACTGTTAGCTAATAGTGGAATACAATGGCATAAAATAGAGAAAGTGCATCTGCAGCCTGATCTAACCATAGTGCTTCAACTAACCATTTGAGTCTTGTTCATATTGTTGAGTACAAGCCCCTAAAGTGGAGGAGAGTGCTAGTTTCCACATGAGTTTTTTTTAATGTTACCGCAACACCATAATTATGCCAAAGATTAGATCTTGATTCTTGTCACGATATACAGAAAGGTTGTCATCTTTCTATTTCATTACTTCCTTTGCTCTCGTTTTATCAAAGCGTTAAATTACCATTATGCCCTTATGCTTTCCTCCGCCAATAATCCTTTCAAATTTTCTTTTCCAGTTTTCTTCTTTGTCTCTCTTTTTTTTAATTATTATTAGACCACCTTTTCAATCCGTGCCTTGTTCCGTTAAGTTTCTTCTCCTTTTTGTCTTGATTTTTCACCTTGACAAACTGTAGTTGACAACATCTTCCTTGACTAGTCTTCAATCTTCCATACCATATACACTGTTAGGTACCAAGAATAATAGTTTTCATAATTCTGCATCAATGAAGAAGCAAAGCTAAACAAAAACTGCTTAACCTATATAGACATTTGATGGAACCAAAATTCAAGCATGTTATGCGTCCTACATACTTGCCATTGTAATAATCTCAAATTGCTTAAAACACTCAATCCTCCCCCCTGTAATTGACCAAGATATGAAAAAAGAATACGCAAACTCGCTAACATATTAAATATGATAATATAAATTGTATTATCAACATAGCATTTATTGGTTTAAATACATCAATTTAGGGGGTTGAAAACATTTGAATAACACTTTGGGTGACTTTCAACCAGGTTGACCCCTCGGCCCGTTTCTTACTATAGTAAATATATAAACTTGACCTGTTTGCCTGTAAGAGATGAAATCTAACCCAAATGAACCATTTGTACAAGGGGTTTGCATGACATCGAAGTAACTGAACCCAACACAAAACTAATGGTTTGGTTTATGCTTTTACCAAAGCCGAGTTTTCAGTTCGGTTTCACAGCTAAGTGAACTATTTCTTTCTCATGTATAAATTGCAATGCCTCGCCTATGTGACATCTGTAACCAACCACAATAAAACTTCACATGAGTGGTATAAAGCATATTAACCTGATGTATTGCTTCCAACACTTCACCGTCTGGTCATATTTTAAAGGAATGGCAGATAGATATATTGTGATGACAGAGTTCCATTTGGATGTATAATTGCCTGTAAAATTGTCCATTATAAGTGTGATGTACAAAATATATGCATACATACACCAGTGTTGATAATTATATCCATATCGAAGCAACCCAAACAATAATGAAATACCTTTCAGTTCCCTGATATGGTTTCCTGGGCTGCATTTCACAGCATACATGCAACCATCAGTTCTCTTCAAGAATCAAGACTTTAAATACACTACTGAAGTATCCAGTACCAATTTGCCGGAGGAGTGAAAATTAGTTTTTAAAAGTATAGGTGATGTGCTTTAAGTTAAGAAGATGGTAATAGCTTTTTAACCTCTGTTTCATGAAAATCTGTCCGAAGACCATAACCATTAACCACCAAGTGCAGCAGAAAAGAAAACACAGTCTAACGGTTAGAAACTCCCAAACTACAACTTGCTGAATAAAAGTATACACGGCATCCACAAGTGTAAACTTTGTGTAACTTTCTTGTCCTTCACATTTTGACCTGCGATCTCCAAGTTTTACATTAAATGCATGCTCAGCAAAGAAGTGAAACTGTAAGTATACTGAAGATATTAACTAACCTGGTCATATAAACATACCTTTTTAGGGCCCACTGTCCAATATTGATCTTACATCGGTAATTCATGGTTTATTCCAAATAGAAACTTCATTTATCACCCACAGGTATCTGTGTACTGAATCATTGGAGAAGCATATAACTTGAATGAACAAATACATCACGGAACTACTTTGAGCCTAGGCTGCTTCCATGGCGGGATTGAGGAGAAAATTTGATGGAAATAATGAATTCCAATGGCGTGTGTATGTATGTGATTTGTGTATGCTTATTAATAGGGGGACGTGGGAGAGATCCAAGTAACTTCTGCTTCTAGAAGGATTTTTTAGACTTTCAAGGGTCCAGATCTCTCCTCAACTTGATCCAATGGTGAATATTAAACGCATTAGCAGTTAGACTCATGAGAAACAATATATTATATAATTAAAGAGACATGTTAAACCATAAGTTATTGATTAGTTATGAAATAATAAAGTTGATGATGCCTTATTTGGTGTTTTTGATGATAGAACTTTAATGCCACAAGATCGTGGAAGCTTTTTAAGCATCCCAAAACAATCTTGATCACTAAGCATCCCAAGATCGTGTAAACTTACAAAATTATGTTTTGCTGTATATGATGATATGGTCTTGTAGTGTTGATGTCAAAAGTGTTAGGTCCAAACAATTTTTATTTTTTTATGAAACCGGGATGAGAAATAAACAATTTTTGTTTTTTTACTATTTTTTATTTTCGTTTTTAATTTATTTTATTTTTTTTTTTTACTTTTTTATAAATAGAATTATTTTATGGTCCAAAATAATTCTTAAAGTTCTCAGTTTTAAAAAAGTTTTCACATTATCCTAATCCTATATATACAAAATTAAACTCTAATCACATTTTCATTATAGCCCCATTAATATTTTGATATCTTTTATATTTAATATTGCAAAATTAATTAGCATTAATTGGACGGTTTTATTAGAGTCAACATAACAAATAATGTGAGTCAAAAAGATATTTTCAATCAACAATCGTTTATTTTAGAGTTTTTTTCAATAAGAACTTGGAAAAACTTCTCAATATTACATTTGTAAGATTTATTAAATAAGGGAACAACTACAAAACTTTCATATAGATTCACATATATAGAAACAGTCCAATTAATCAAGATACACAACGAGGGTCGTATACTCGTATCCATACGGTTTTAGAAAAAAAAATCAATTATAATTATAGGTTTATGTATAGTCTAAACCAAAATGTTATTTGACATTATTAGTGGTAGCCTAGATTAGTAAATTAGGTTTACGGGTCGTTAGCGGTTATTATTGGGTATGGTAGTTTGACTATATTATCATTATAGTTTACACTAACTATCGCCAAACAACATATAACAGGGTCGTTAGCGGTTATTATTTGGTCCCCATTGCAAGTCCCCAAAGTCTTCATTCAAGAAAAAAAAAAGAATGGTGTCTTCAGAAGAGCAAAACTCCATTTATGGCATTAAAATCTCCACAATTTCAGTTGGACTTATATCCGAGCACAATGCGGTTAAGGAGCTAACCGCAATGGACCTAGCCATGAAGCTTCACATCACTAGTATAGAAAATGATCATTTTAAAACGGCTATTTAGGGTTTTCGAGACGGTTTGGAAACCGTTATATGTGATATGTTGCAAAAGATGAAATCTGTTATTTAAAATGGTTCAACAACCGGTGTATAATATTTATAGCAATTAAATGTTGAAATCTACATGAATTAAACTATTAACCTCGATCATATTTTACTTGTTAACCACCACCCTATCAATATGAGGATGAAAATATTTGAATATCTATGTAATTTAATCAATATAATACAATATTTAGCATTAATTATTTGATTGTTTTATTAATTTTTACAGTCAGCATGATGACAAATATTTAATGTGTGTCCGGCCAATATTAAAGCATATTTATTTTCAATTAACGGTCATTTATTTTACCTTTAAACTTGGTAAAACCTCACAACATTACATTTGTAATATTTATAAGCAGATGTAGAATAAAAATCTTTAAAAATTATAAGTTTACGTATAACCCAAATCGAATAATATTATTATTGGTATATTATTCGACATTATTAGTATTAGCTTAGATTAGTAGATTAGGTAACTATTGGGTCGTTATGGTTATTATTGGCTATGGTAGTTTAACTGCCTTATCATGTCGGTTTACACTTACCAATGCTAAACAACCGGCAAAACCTTAGTATATATCCGTTAAACTACTTATGTAATATCAAATTGTGATCTTAATCAATTATTTTTGTGCACGCTTTCGAGTTTCCCAACTAGAAATGAGTCATTTTCTTTTGGCGATTTTTGTAGGAAATTTGTTGGAAACCTATTTTCCAGAGATCATTGGAATAATTATTGTGGAAATCAAACTCTAATGAACCATTGGTTACGTTTCAACCTTAATACTAGTTTAAGCTCAGTTGTGTTTTGATTTAATAGGTCATGTTAAACAATTTGTTTTATTGTGTCACTTTAAGATTGCGCAATGGGTCGAAGGCCATACGACTTTTGACTTACCTGGGATCAGTGGGATCAGTGGCGGATCCAGAAAATTTTTTCACAGGGGTCGGGAATTGGGAATTTTTATGGTCGGTACTAATACAACTGTCGGGTCGAACCGGGTCGAGTCGGGTCATATATATAAAAAAAAGATTACCAAACAAAATATTATATAACAAATATATTAAAGTTGTTCTCTACGAATTTTCATTTTTGGAAATCTAATCATTACATCATTTACTTTAACATTGACAAGCAAATCTTTGTCAATGTAACAAATACAATTGTCGCTTAAATTTTCATCACCCATTCGATTACGCAAATCGGACTTCACATACTTCATCGTCGAAAATGATCTTTCAATGGTTGCGGTTGCGACGGGTAATACGAGAGCTAAACCATTCAAGTTTGAACCAATGCAAAGGAATGGTGTTTCTTTGTAATTTGAACCATCAATTGAACAAGACTTGCTAAACCATTCAAGTTTTTCAATCGTTTATCTCCTTTCAAATTATTGATGTATGTCGCGAGTTCAACCGGGAGTCTTCTTTTATCACTTTCATCAAAATCATATGGGTACTAGTCGACTGATCGTAATATTTTTGGAATTATAAAATGCCCGAAAATTATCACACGGAGTCAAACAACTCAACGAAACAAGTAAGCCGGATGTTACCCCCAAATTCCCCCAAATTTTTAAGGAGTCAAACAACTCAACGAAACAAGTAAGTCGGATGTTACCCCAAATTCCCCCAAATTTTTTTACATAGTAGTCTAAATATCATAAACCTAAAACTCTAAAAGCCAAACTAAATTAGACATAAACTAAATGTATTATGTTGTACCTGGAAGGCTGGAAACAATTTTAGTGGACGTGAGGGTTGTTGGCTGTTGGAAACTTGGAAACATTTTGTAGTGCGGTAGTGAACGTGATATTGTGTGAGAAGATAATGTGCTAAGGTGAGTGACTGAGTGCGCCGTACCCCTAGTCGGAATTTCCGATTCCGGCGAGTGGTGAGATGAAATGACGAAGTGAGGCAGCAAAGGCGGTCAAAAAATAAATTTTAGAAGTTAGAATGGGATTTTGGGTTTTGGGCTAAAAATTGAGTAGGGTTTGAATTGGGATTTGGGCTTAAAAATTGGATTGGATATTGGACTAATGGACTTGTTAATATTAAAATCAAATTTAATAGGAAAAATTGTTTATATAACGTTTATATAATTATATTTATAAAATTGTCATTGTATTTTTTGTTATGGTTAGTCTCAAAATCTCATGGGGGTCGTCTCGAAATTATACAGGGTACGGCTTTAAAGTTTTACAGTGGTCGGTGTCAAATTTTTATAGGGGTCGGTCGGGAATTTTTCGATATATTAACAGTAAATTTTTTTTTTCACAGGGGAGGGGGACACCGCTCACTTATGAGTGGCTACGCCCCTGCCTGTGTGATCATGTAGGTTTAGTTTAATTAAAAGTGCAGGGTCATAAAGAAAAATAATAGCGCGATTGTTCTTCGAATCGGTGCATTAACCAGTTCCAAAGGATTCCACATTTCGATTCATACTTGTAACATCCCGCCGCCAAATTTATTCAAATAATAATAGGACAAGCATGAACTTAAGATGATTAAATAATACACTTGATCAATTAATATGAATAAAATATCTAACAACTGATGCCTGAGGTAGGACTTATGTGATCAATGATACAATGTAACTAAATAAACAAAGGTGTATGATCTCACTCATAAGTGTTTTGATGCATATGAAGATATTGTCTTGAACCATTGATGTAAATCATCAATACATAATACTTAGAAAAATAACATAAAGGTATAAACAATGAAAACATGTTACAATTACAGCCACAAATTTGAGTACAAAACAACCCACTATGAACTGTCAACATGTTGCAAGAAAAATAACTGTGATCTGACAATATAGAATCACTTTTCGATAGGCCACGGATAACTTTCTTGACTAAACTGCTCCTGATCTTGTTTGTTACTTCATGTTACTCAATTGTGTTAACCTTTTTTGAAACACTTGAATTAGGCTATATATCTTGCTTTCTCATGTGTATGCAATACTGCAGCATAATTATTAAACATGAGTTATCAAAATATGTCAATTTTTAAAACAAGAAGAAATAGAAAGAGAATATCCTACTAAGTTAAAGGTTTCGTAGATAAAGTTTTATTTTTAAATAATAATAATAATTAACAGCCAAAAATACATCTGGATATACGTCCATACCTGAATGGTAATTCACCTCTAAGCAAATGCTATGAATAATCAACATGTTATCTGATTGGAAGATATATGATAGTCGATCTTTAAACATCAAAATAAGAATCAAAACCGTTCCAAACAAAATAAATTAAAAATTTTGTAAACACCAAAATGAAATCAATACATGATCGAAATCGGTGAACACCAAAAATGAATTTATCAAATACATAAACAAAAAAAACACAGATCGGCCACTTTTGAAAACAATTAAGCAGCTATTTTGAAATCAATCAATCAATCAATCAATCATGCCCAGTAAAATCCCACCGACAGCAAAGCTATAAGTAGGGTCTGGGGAGGGTGGGATGTAGGCACACCGTACCTCTATCCAAAGGAATAAAGAGGTGGCTTCCAGAGAGACCCTCGGCTCTAAGTACATGTGTATGAAGCAAAATAAAGGAAATCAAAGTTTAACAGTTATATAAAAATTACTACTAATTATACTAATATTAATAATAAGATCACAGTTTAACAGCTATATAAAAGCTAATAATAATTATAATAATATATGTAAGGGAAATACCATTATGATATGTGACCTAAATAAGTTAAGTCTAAGCCCTAAGGTATTCAATTCTCTCTAAAAATCCTTAACTTTAATTCTACTTCTTCACGAATTCATATCCTCAACCATGTCCTCGGAGAGGTTTAGGTCTATCAAATCATGCCTATCCCAAGTCAATTTCGGTCGTCCTCTACCCCTCCTCCCCTCTATAGTAATGAAATAAAAGAATAAAACAACGAAAGAAATAAAATGTTTTTGGCAGCGGCCGTGAGATGATCTTCAAAGTGAATTCAGTTAAACATATCTATACTATATATAATGCATGAAACATGAGCAAATTAAGACACCTACATTTTAAATAATTCACAACTTGTAAAGCTTAAGGTACACCTTCTATAGCATGCAAGATAGGGACAAACTTGTCCATTAGAAAATATACATGAAAAAGTTACAACATCGCCCCCTCATCTTTGCTTAACATTTGTAAATTTAAAAAATTATTACAACTTTTAACCTTCATCTTTACCTATATATTCTTTTTTATTTTAATTGTAACCAACTTCCCACCAACGATTTTCCAGCGGCCGTAACTTTTTCATACGTTAATACATTTTATTAAAAATTACACCGTAAAAACGAGCATTTTATTGTCTTTAATTTGGGTATGGTATTGCTATAGTTTTTTTCAATTAAAAAAATTAACATGTTACATATAGGCGTTCACAATTCAGTTTTAACGGTTTCTAAGTTAAATAGTGAGCTAAACCGTTTGTTTGATTTTTTTTCATTGAAAACGAAAACCAAAGCGTCGAAAATTTAAACTGAATCGTTACTAATGGTTTGGTTTCACGCATTGAGTTTCAATAATAGTTTACAGTCCAGTCCGGTTTTATATGGCCTATTTTTGGTATAAACTGCAAACCGAACTGTTTTCTATGGTTTGAACATTCAGAAACCAGCTAATCAAAAGTGGCGATTGATTTAAACATTTTCAAGATTTCAAACGAACTTTGAACATCCGTAATTATTACATGATTACTAGAATTTTGGTTTCCGGCAGCATCGCGCGGGCACCCGTCTAGTATATACTATATAGCCGAGAAAGTAGAGTAAACCCTAATCCTATTTTCGTTTTAACCCCTGAAATCAAATGTTTTTGTCATAGGCGTGTTTTTTTTGTATGTTTGATTAATTAAATAATACAAATTGAACCAAAAATAAAACATATATGTATTTAATTATGGTTTATCTATTTTGAATAGTTTTGAGTGATGAGATAGGTGTTTGTTTATTTATTTAAAAGTACTTTTAGTTAGAATAGGTTAAGGTTGGGTTTTGTTTGATGGGAACATTATAATCGGGTTTTTTGTGTGGTTTGATTTTTCCAGTTTAATGGTTTTACATTTAAAGAGTCGAACAACTGTGTTCAAATATTAGTCGTGTACTGTATGGTTGTTTATCAAGATCCGGTCACAAAGATTATATTCTAAAGATTTATGATAACGTGAACGTTAACTAACTTATAAAGGAAATGAAAGTTAACGTTGTATATATTGAGTGTGGAGTAAACTTGTCGCCCTAATAACGTTGTATATATTGAGTGTGGGGTAAACATGTCGCCCTAAATATACATCACCTAAAATGATTAGAAAGTGATTTATTAAAGCAAACTAAAAGTTTGGTCTGGTGACAAAGGTGTATACCTTACAACAATGGTTATGAGTTCTAGTCTCGCTTGAACATGGATTGAAAGATGGAAAAAAAGATAGTTGTTCAAAAAATATTAAAGTAAATTAAACTAAGAATCTTTAAATATCTAACAATATTATTAATTATGTGACAAAGAATATGATTTAACAAATAATTAATGTATTGATTGCATGTATTAATTAGTAATTATTGTTTTAAGAGAAATACAAAATTCATGTTTGAATTGTGTAATCTTTTAATAAAAAATAAAGAATTATATTTATTATTTTTATTAATTAATGTGTTTATGTATTTAGAGCATTATCGATTATAATGGATTTAAAATTTGAAATCTTGATAGTAATTAAACATCATAGGATATATTTATTGTATATTAAAGATAATATCATTGAAAATGAAATGTCATGTTTCTTTACATGAAACAAAATTGAGAAGGATGAGAAGGGGTAAATAAAAACCCTTTAAAAAATAATAAAAAATTTATTATAAAATCCTAACTTAAAATCGAAAAAAAAAAAACATAATGTCAAGGAAAAAGATAATTATATCTTTTTTATTTATCATTGTGTTGAGGAAAAAGATCGTTGCTAGTTAGAAAAGACTAAACAAGCTAAATGGAATACGTGAGGATATGTATAAAAATAACTTTATGTACTTGTAATAATATATATGGTTCGTTAATTATTTAAAGCATGCCAAAATACCCTACAACTAAGTTGCCCAACCCGAATATGATAAGGATTCTCTAACTTTAAAAGTTCAGTAAATAATTCAATATATAGTTTAATAGTTGGATCTATATTGTTTTTTCCTTATTATTTATTTATTTTGTGAAAGACTCTACTTCCTATTGCTACTAAGAGACCCTGAGTACCTTCTCAACCATGTGCTGCTTTTTTAAGTGTGAAGTTATAACCAATTTAGGCCTATTCCCATTTAAGATCAATATTCATCAAAAGCAATTAATTGCTCTGTCTTCAAGGCTGTTAGAGGTTTTAGATATGATACAAGTTCAAGGTTTGCTTACAGCAAGCAAGTGTTTTGCTGTATATATGAATCATATGATGATGTGGTCTTGTAGCGTTAATGTCAAGTGTTCAGTCTTATATTATTCTAAGTTGTGTGTAGTGTTTTTGTTTAACAAAGTCATCAGTAGATCATATATAATTGGCAAAATAACAAAAGGTACAACAATGAAACATGTTACAATACCAACCTCAAATTAAAATGTAAAAATATAAACTATGAACAATCGACATGTTACACTATGACCGATCAGCTGGCCTACATATATATCTAGTTTGCCACAAAAGGTGGTATTCATCATATTTTCTCATTCATAGATACTAGATCTATTGTTCAAAGTGGCCCTCTATCAAGAAGATGGAGAAATACAATGAAATCCCATCCGTGTTTGAACATTGAGACTCGTCCATCTCCCGATCAGGCAAGTGGCTCTAAATCTCCCAAAAATGTGTCCCGCTTTCTACCTAAGCGTGACGACGTTCCAGAACTTTCGACCGTTAAATTCCGATCAAATTCCCAGTTTGTACTTTGCCAACGTCGCAATACAAATTAGACGAAAGAAGGTTAGTCGGGACATGCTCTTTCACAAGCCCAGGGAATATCTGCATTCATTGGCTATAAAATCTTCACTTGTACACTACAAACAAAAAAAAACAGAAGAATCAATTAGGGAAAATTCCTAAAATAAGCGTTTATGAAAACGTTTTTCAGGTTTTAGGTGTCATTTGCAAGAAAATCTCAAAATAGGTATTATAAACTAGTCGTGACGAGTAGCTTATGATTACACACGAGTAGTTTGTAGAACCAGTTAAAACTTGCCACGTGCCTTTAACATAACCATAACGAGCAGATTTACTAATCATTTACTCGTCACGACTATATAAGTTTCATGCCTCGTAATCAACGCCCAAGAGTAATTCATACGTCATTTAGTCGCGACGACTAGTTTACCTGGTTTATCAGTAGTTAACTCGCCGCAACTAGTTTAACCTTACAATCTACTCGTCGCGACTAAAGAACTTATGAATTACTTGTGGGCGTTGATTACGAGGCATAAAACTTATTTAGTCGTGAAGAGTAAATGGTTAGTAAATATGCTTGTTATGGTTAGTTTAAATACACGTGTCAAGTTTTAATTGGTTATACAAATTACACATCACAACAAGATTATAATACATATTTTGGGAATTTCTTGCAAATGACACCTAAAACCTGAAAAACGTTTTTATAAACGCTTATTTTGGGAATTTTCCCAATCAATTATCTATATTCAAGATATTCAGAATAAAAAAAATAATAATTAACAAGACAGAAACATCTTAATTTTACCATACCTGACCGATTAATGCGCCTCCAACCATAGATGAAAAGTTTGAATGCTATGAACAATCACCTTGTTATGATCCAATCTGATCCGGTGTTCATAGACTGTGGACCACAAAATGATAATCAGAATCGTTCCAAACACAAAATACACAAACAAAGAATGACTTAAAAATATCAAATACCGAGCCAAAAACTAAAAACGAATACACTAAAAATCATTGGACACTAAAATGAAATCCAAAAATAAAATCTTATCAAATACAGAGCAAAAAAAACACAGATCCCCCACTTTTGAAAACAAGCAACCATTTTGAAATATGTATAATTGTATAAAAGATTATAGTAATATGTATTATTGTATAAAAGATTATAGTAATTTAAAAGCTAACGCAATCGATAAAGATTTGAAGAACAAAAACGACAAGCACTTACATTGACACTTATATCTCATCTTATTAATTAAGCGACAGCGACCGTGAAATGAACTTCTAAATGAAATTAAGCATCATATATATAACGAAAAAAAACCTAATCATATTTTCATTAAAACGTCTGGAACATTTCGATATCTTTTATGTATCATCAATAATATATTACAATATTTAGCATTAATTATTAGACTTTCTCATTAAAGTTTATAGACAACATGACAAATAATTAATGTGTGTCCGGCCAAAATTAAAGCATATGTATTTTCAGTTAACTTGGAAAAAACTTCTCAACATTACATTTGTAAGATTTGATTTTACAATTCAAAATGGGGGGTAGCAACGTAATTTGTTGCCCGCTTGCTTTCTTTTTTGATATAATCACTACTTTTCAACTTAAAAATAAAGTGATAAGATAATTGGCCCATTAATTTGTAAGATTTATAATGTAGGATAAAACTCTTATCATAATTATTAGTTTATGCATAATGTATAATATAAACTGAATATTATTTCTTATTACTTTTGTTATGTTATTCGACATTGTTAGTAGTCGTCTAGATAATTAGTAGATTAGGTTAACGGGTCGTTAGCGGTTATTGTTATATATTGTTTATGGTACTTCAGCTGCTTTACCATTACGGTTTACACTTACTACGGCCGCCAACCAATGACGGGCAATGTATTCGTTAATTAGCTATTTATATATAATATCAGATCGTTATCTTCAATCAATCGCTTGTTCTTTCGAATTCTTTCCATTCATAGCTTATCATTGTGTAATTGTTTCAGTTATTATTGATTGTTTTCTCTTGATCATCCTCTGCATATTCTATACCCCTCAATTCAACCACAAAATAAATAAGTAAATAAATAATCTTAATCATAATCACTTATCAGTAAAGACTAAAACTCTACAAGGGTTCACCCCTACTGACAAGTCCTCTTTTCGCACACAACGTATGTTCGAAGAAGATCCCATGATATCAACAAGGATTAAACTCTTTTAATAATAAGAAGACAAAAGGAAGGAGGAGCAACAAAAGATGTAAGCGGGTCATAATCATAAACCGAGAAGAAGACTGCCTAGCTACCTTAACACTTACTTCGATCTACTCAATGATGAAATAACAAAATCTAACGACCGTTGTCTAGGCAAGTACGCTTTTAGTAATTTTAATGATTGTATTACATTTATGAAATACTTGGAAGATACGACTTTATTTTCCAATATCGAGTTATGACATGAAAGAAGTTTGAAGATATGGTAGCATGGCTTCTATATTCTTATCTTGGGTTACCAAAGACCCGGTAGATGTTGGGAGTTTCGAATTAGTAACTAGGATTATATTCGAACAATCATTTTTGGAGATTAGAGTTTGGAAACTACCATAGGTAGTGTTTATGTGTGGCAAATCAAATAATTAAAATTCTAATGAATTTTAGTGAAGCAATAATCATCAAAATAGAATTTTCCAAGCTGATGACGTGGCAACTGAATTCCAGCCATGGACGCCGCCCCTTGAAACCTTGTTCGTTAGGGGCTTCACCTATAAGGCTATAACATCATAATAAACCAATACAAGTGCAGTATGCACCCCCCAAACTTGTTTAATACTTCCTCTGTCTCTCTACAAGTGTCATAGTTTGAAATTTATAAAATTTAAGAAAGTTTGAATGATTGCATTTTTTGCTTAACAAATGACTATAATGCCCTTGACATATATAAAATGACAAAATTTAAGAAAGTTTGAATGATTGCATTTGTGTAGGGGTAAACTTGGAAATTAGTTAATAAATGTTAAAGAGTACATATGTAATAGGACAAACTAAAAAGAAAATGTGGACACTTTCAAAGGAACTAAAGGAACGAGGGGAGCATATATTATGATATGCATTATCGACAAGTCAATCTAATTACAATAAAATATAGTCGATACCACCAACGCTAGAAAATGGGAAACCAATCGAACTACGGTGCTTAACAGTAGAAGACAAGGGGGATGC